>NC_089584.1:56889371-57189371 GCF_019320115.1 Miscanthus floridulus
CAATCTTCTCTCTTTTCCATGATTTGGTTGCTTTTTCTCTAGATCTAGATCTAGATCCAAATGGATGTTGGTATTTTTAAACGCACACCGATAAATCCACAAGTGCATGGATACCGCTATAGCTTTCACCCGGAAGTATTCTAGAGTATCGTATTTATCCATAGGGAAACAATGGTTAATGAATTGAGAGTTTACCATCATGTATCTACTAACTAGTATATCAACTAGACTAAAGTGGGGATAAGTGATGGTAATGATAAGGTTATGAATACTGACACACACATGGGAGACTTCCATGATAAAATAAATGAGCAGTTTAGCTAATTTGAGAGGACAACAGGTGAGTTCAAGGTTCCTAAATACTTCTCTGTCACTTTGGTTCTATAGGATAGATATAGGCGATCACACACAAGAGCACTTTTGAGGCATATACCTTTCCAACTCTTGAGGTGGGTGAGAAAGTGTAGTTGGGGGAAGGCTGCCTAAAGCTCTACAAACACCAATCCTAATGTGGTGGATTGCAACAGCCTAACAGAGTTGTCACCTCTAGGGCTACCACAACTAACCATATGATTGGGCACAATCTCAGGTAATCTATAGTGTAGACACCATGTCCATACTACCGATTACTACTCTAGCCACGTACGATAACTAGAGCACTCGATGTGAGCGGAGATCCCACGCTAATATATGATAACTATTCTAACCATACACATGAATGGCATAAAAGTAAATAGAGAAGATAACTATATTAAAGCATAAGTCTTACAAAGGTAAGATACAAATATATACCAGACCTCTGAAGATTGCTCTAGAACCTAAGCATGGCTCAACTCTCCCTAACCCTCAACTTAACTATTCTACTTCTACATCTTGAGTGCTTTGTGGAGATTTCTCTCTTGTGGTGTATCTTGATCTGAATGAGAGATGGCCTACAGGAGGGGGTAAGGGGTGCCTTATATAGGGGAGATGGAGTAGGGGGCAAGGCATTGCCACATCATTAATCTGCATCAACTCCCTTGATGATTGTTGGATAAACCGACCTAAAACCGCCTTAAAATCAAGGGTCCAGATCTTAGGAAGGTATATGCGGTGGTGGATGGCGAGGGGCCACCCTAATGGGCTGGGCGGCCTCCCCATTGGGGCAGCCGACCCACTATGGCACCAGGTGTGCTCCTCCTTCTGGTAGCAAGGCTTGGGCTCCGTCTTGAGTCCTCTTTTGCAGGCTTCGCGGGTTAACTCACTTGTTGATGTCGGTTTGCCTATTTAGAGTGTATGACGGTGGTCTTGAGAGCTATTTTCTGGATAAATCCTCTTGCACTCACATATTCATCAAAGCTCATGGAATTCATTAGTTTAAACCCCTATACCTATGTTTGGTGATGGAATTAAGTGTATATGTAGGATATATTAACGGTTTATGAATGACATTAGCAACCGTCAACAAGTTCCCCACACTTACCCTTTGCTAGTCCCTGAGCAAAGTTAAACTTGAACAATGGATCAGGAGTTGCTACAATGCTTTCACTTCTCAAAAGTACACATGCATTTAGACAAAATCTCCTCCAGATTAGAATAAACTGATTTGACTTTCAAACTTACCCATATTACCTTCAACCATGGGGCTTCATAGCCTTCACTAGGGTCTTGAGAAATTGAAAGATAGAACGATTAAGTCAAGCACTATGTTTAAAGTTCTTTGTTTCACCATTGTTCTAGAGTTTTTTTATAAGTTTTCAAAATAAAACTCAGAGATTCCAATGTATGACACTCTCAATGTATGTGGTATTTGTGGATTCTCACCAAGGCAATAAAGATGTTATGTCTTTTTCTCTTCCTACCACTAAGGCTTATGTGGAGTTCATAGGTAGGGAGAAAGCTAGAGCATACTTGCAATGCATATATTGTAAAGTCAAGCAATGGATCCAAAGAGAGTTAAGTCATACAATCAAATCAAGATGTGCATGTGTGTGGATATATCTGGTGGCTAACCTAATTCTACTTTGCTCCTTCAAAACATATCTCTCTTTTGAAACTTAGAAGCATTTTTGTGAGAGAATAGGGGCTATCTTTATTCTTTTCTTTCTTCTTTTTTTTCTAGGCGAGCATCTAAGTACCCATTATTTTTTATATCTCAGACACTTGTCCATTTTTTCTCACCTCTTTTTTTCTTCTTTTTTTCATGAATAACTTTCGCATCACCCCATGCCTCTTTTTCCCTTCAGGATCACCTAGGGGCTTAGGGGCTATGCCCACCGTTCATGCTTGTGCACGCCCTCTAGCAAAGAGACCCGCCTAAGCCTGACTCAACCATAGCTTCCTCCTAGGGCCCAGCGGCTTCCTCGAGCCCTAGCTCCCAATCTACGGCAAGATCAAGCTCGGTCCTTGCCTCCTACCTGGCTAATGATGCCAGCCAAGACCTAGGCAAAAGAAGACAAGCCCTAGGCTACCAATGCCTAGGGGCTTCCTAGCGTTGGTCCCTAGGCATGCCCTTGCAAACTGCTCCTCCAATAGGGTCACAACTAGGGCGTATTACAAGAAGATAAAGCTTCCCACAGCCTTTGGGGGCTTGGGGGCTTCTGAGCCCTGCGTCAGCCTCTAGAGCCGACCTCCTTCACCACCAAGAAGAGTCTAGAAGGTCTCACCAATGGGAGGCTAGTACAGGCCGACACCGCCTGACATGTAGAGTGTTAGAACAGAGCAACTGGATGATGCCTAGTCTTCTTTGGCTCCAAGACACCTCGATGGTCCATGGCGTACCGCTGCAAGCCTCTACAAGACTCCAGCGCATGTAGACCATAGACTAGAACTCCCAAACTGCCTTGTACCCAGCCTATCTCATTATATAAGGGATAAGGTTGGACATAGAGGGAGAGGATGCGAGTTCGATCACTAGACACTTTATTCCATCCCATCTGCCTCCGCTCTGCACCAAGAGCCTCTCCTCCACCACATCCTGCTATCTCCTTCCTCTCTAACGAGGGGAAGACTCCACCAGTGGCGAGGCAACATTAGGATTAGCACTGAGCTAACCCTCCTACCAAACCTTTATTCCTTTACACTCTATTATAACCCCCTAGATTTTGGGTGCTCTAGAGTATATAGATCATCTGCTGATGGTCATAGGGACCGAATTGGCCTAAACCAGGATAAACCATTGTGTTGTCTCTACATGATTCTTCTGTTCTTGAGTCCACCTGAGCCACTAGAGATCCTATATTCTGACACCGACTTGAACAACATGCATGCCATAGTTTTGACCCCACAATAGCTGGTGCGCTAGGTAAGGGGCAGCGTCAAGTGCGATTCTAGCTTTGTGGTGGCCGGAGCCACCCGCCTCATCACTAGAGCAAGTGGCACTACCCTAGATGGCGGTGTCCGCTTCCTCGTTGAGTTCTTCATCATGGTTGGCACCGTTGCTTCAGGCTAGGTCCTCAACTTTGGGAGCCTATCCTACACCACCGACCACTATGGTAAGCTTTGTCTGCTCCATGGGATTATGTGCCCCTAGCACTATCCCCTCCCCCCCGTCGGGCCCCCCGAGAGCAGATCTTGGGGTCCTAGCTCATTAGATCCATCATAGATCTATTGCCACCCGAGAGCGGCAGGAACAACCCCTCACTCTGAGGTCATGTCTTCCCATGGGGTAGGGGAGATCTAGCATCACTCGACCGCCTGAGGCAGGTAGTGCTTGGTCTGCTAGGCATCCCCGCCAGCTGGCAAAGATCTATAATGTCACCAAGGCACCACCGATGGGCGCTCCCCTCACCTATGGGTGAGCGGGCCGAAGGAGGGCCCACCCCTAGCATGACGTAGCTCTGCTCCATGGTCTGTGAGGGAGGGCCAACTTTGTCGCCCCCATGACTCCCTAGGGACCTGCTATGGGGATTCAACATGGCAAGCAGGGTGCCATCGTGATGCCTTTGCTGGTCAGAGTTCCCCATCACCTTTGGCCATTAGGACTACCCATGACAGGTCCCTAGCCTAGGCCATTTCCCCACTTGTCATCGACCCCATCGTTGGATAGGCCACCTTACGAAGGTGCTAATAGATAGTGGGAGCAATCTCAACATTCTCTACGCCGACATGCTCGACCGCATGGGGATCTCGAGGAAGGACCTCTGCTCTGGTGGGGCACCATTCTTCAGAATCACCCCCGGAGCGCAAGCCACTCCTCTCAGAAGCATCTGGCTCCCCATTATATTTGGGGATAACGCTAACTTCTAGAAGGAGTATCTCGATTTTGAGGTGGTGGACTTCATTAGTCCTTACCACGCTCTATTGGGGTGGCCCTGCTACGCGAAGTTCATGGCCGTCCCACACTATGGGTGCCTAAAGCTCAAGATTCCTGGTGCATGGTGTAACACCCTAGGTGTTAAGCATGCATTTGGCATTGGCATTGCATGAGCACAAGCATCATTGATCATCCATGAGCATGAGCATATCAAATTTTATCTCTATGATTGCTTATATCACATGTGTTTGTCACTAAATGCTTTACATATGCAAGGGTTTACATGTGACCAATGTATAAAATGCTTGTGGGACCCTAGGAGTACCTTAAACATGCTTTGAATGTCACATGGAACAACTTTGGTATTCATGACTAGGACCAAATTGGCCTCTAAGTCATGGTTATAGTGTAATCTACCATTTTCATGTTGCATGTTTGACCTAAGTTGACCTATACCCTAGAGACTTTGCATGGTTGTGCACCCTTAAGTAAAGTTGTAGTACTTGACTAGACTAACAACTTTTCTAGGTCAAGAGCTATTTAGTGCCTAACATGGTCAAATAGGGATCACAAGAATCAACAAAATACTATTTTCAACTTAGAAAAATTACTAAGTCATGAAATGATTTTTAGTTTCAATGTACCCTAGTTTGAAGCTTTGCAATTTGAAAACTATGGCGTATTAGAAGTTATAATCGAAAGCAAAGTTGGAGTTTACATGTAGCCCTACAACTTTTAGTAATGTAGTTTTTGCTAACTCACCATGAATTAGGAGATAGAGGTGGCTGAACTTGCGCTATCAGTCACTGAATTCGAGCCTGATGGCCGCGGATGCCGCGCCATCAGTGGCCGACCAAGGGTAGGCTAGGTGCCCCGCATGGTGGCCGTACGCTGGCGTTGGCCTGGCCAGTTGGGTCGCAATGGAGTGAAGACTGAGGCGACCACGCTGCTCCATTCATTTCCCACTCTCGCTCGCCTTCTCTTCTGCCCGCGCACAGAGCAACGCCGCCGTCGCCATCGCCTTGTGCCTCCGCCATGCTTGCTCGCCATACACATGGCACCACCACCTAATCCACCTCGCCCACATCTATGCCACCACCTCCTCTACCACATCGAACTACCATTGTAGCTGCTCGAGCCTTGGTAAGGCCCCATTTTGCCGTGGTGCCACCGCGCCATCACCGGAGCATCGCCGCGCTTTCGGCTCGCCGCAGCCAGCTTACATAGAAGTGCCTCCACACTCTCTCTCCCTTGTCTGGTCTTTGCTGTAGGTCCTAGCATCTAAACCCATCATCCATTTAGATGCTATGGTCTGGTGTGCCAGAACGCGTCGCCGCTCTACACGTGGCTGCCATGGCTGCAGTGGCACTTGAGCTCCTAGTTGCTGAGGTGGCCCATCGCCCCCATCCTCTCTCACATGCCTTAGGTTGAGTAACCATAGACCTAGCAGGTGGCATTATAGAGACCCGCCTCTCGCTGCCATCTAGCCGTAACGGTGGGAGCACCGCCGTGCTCCGTGCGCCACCACGTGGACATGCACGCGGTCAGAGCTCACTGCCGCCTCTTTGGAACCCTAACTGACCCTAGCTAGCTTCATTAGGTTACCATGAAGCCATGACATGCCTTGATGGCATGAAATTTGTACAATAGAATTCTGGGAACATAAGTAGGCTATTGTAATTTTATCAGAATTTATGGTGCACCTTTGATATATTTTCCTTATTTCACCTTAGTGTCCAAATAAATTAATAAATGTATTTAAATAATTTACTTGGGCTTGACCATCATGTTTTCTAGAGTGTATATGATGCCTATGAACTGTTGGTACCATTGGTTGTGCCCAAATTTAATTGCTTGTATGCAGTGAAATATTAATTGCTCTATAATTCAATTTTAGTGACTGTTTGGACAATTTCGGTTGTGAAGTAAATTGCATGGGTAAAACGATGTTTTCTGTGAATATTGTTAATAAAAAAGTTGTAGATAACTTAATTATATTGCTCGTGTCAACTTTTCATGGCAATAGGCTAAATGGTTTGAGAGTTATACGTGTTAGAAGTTGGTCTCCAAAAATGCTTATTCTTTGGAATTTTCTGGACAGACCTGGAAACTTTACCTATTTTAATAGGATAATGGTTGAATCACCTATTGGTGATTGAATTAAAGTTGTAGGCAATTTTATAAGCTTTCTAGAAAGTCCAAAATCATAGTATTTGGTTGAGTAAAACTCCAGATATAGCCAAAACAACTAGCTACTGTTTACAGCAGGAAATGACTAAGTCAATTGTAGTTGTTTATCTTATGTGATGCTTGTGTAGATGCTTAGGCTAATTGAGATTAGTTGTTAGTTGTAGGTTCTAGGCCTCTTACTGATGATGAACAACTTTACATTAGGTTACTAGAACTGGGTGAGTGTTTGTTTCTTGTATTATAGAAGAGATATGCACCTACTCAGTAAAGATCAATTAGAAGAAAGTTATACATCTACCTTGCCAACGAATGTTAAACTTATCATACACCTTGCGGATAACCATGATCAGGCATATGCAATTTATCATCTCATCTCTTATGCATTCATGATACTCATTTGTGCATATGCATGCAATAGGTTCCCCGAAAGGAGTGACGCTTCTCGAGTTCAAACCCGAGCATCAGGAGGAGCAGCAGGCGGCCTAGGAGCAAGAGGTTCAAGCAGAAGGATGAGTGAACATAGAAGATCTCCCTGAGTGTCCTGACCACCAACCTTCCTCGTTCTTGAAAGGTAAGCCCTAGAGCATTATAAGCCTCCTATGTTTTTACAAATATCACTTGCGTCCTTTATGTTTTATGCATTAGATTATAAGAGTTGATTGGAACCACTTGCTACATATATTATCTTTGTACAAATAAATATATCTTGAATCCTTGGTTGTTCCAGGATCAAATATATGCTTAGCCTTGCTTAGTCTGGTAAAAGTTAGGTGATTTTCTGTCACCTAAAACATATAGGTAGGTAACTGATCATGGTTGGCTATAATTGCTATCATGGAAATAACCATGTGTTGATGAATAAAAAGGAGACCGGGCGGGATTGTGATAGAGAAGCACAAGGCATGGAGGTCTTGGTGCCTATTTATCCCCATCTATGGTGGTTAAGGACCAATTCGCTGTATGTTCTCATGTCATGTTGAACTCATGCCTAACACTTAGTCGGATAAGTCATTCCGACTGTGAAGCCAAGTAGCTCAATTTAGGCTAGGCCCCGATAAGTGAAAGTGCGCACACTGGAGGCAGTAAGGATGTGTGGAGAGCCAATGGTGTGAGTCCAAGGGTGGGTTCGAGTCCCAATCTTCCTGGCAGATTGGTAGAATCTCTGAGGGTGTGGCGCTGATCGGACCCACGAAGTTGGTTCCTAAGTTGTACCAAAGGTGACCCGATGTGACCTCAATGGGGAAGTATGGGTTTGTGTTAGGAATAATTCCCTAGCTGGGTAGGAATCAATTCGAATTGTTGTCTCTCCCAGATACTGAGAACTTAACTGAGCAGCGGCAATGTAGAGTAACTTAATGGAAACTTGATGGTCATGTTAATGCTCAAATTATTCTTATACCGGATATGGTTACTAATGCTTGTTAAAGTGATTGCTCTAGTACAGGTGCTAATCTAGAGACGCTTAATTGAATAGGTATCCAAATTGATGCTAGAGATATCAAATCTCTAAGTTATGTTACTTAAGCTTTTATGCAAAATGTTGTCAAGCTAACTCCACCGATAAATCCTTGCATACTCCTTGGTGTTATATTATTTTTGGTTTATGACGGGTAAGTCTAGCTGAGTACATTCTCATACTCAGGATTTATTCCCTCTTGTTGCAGATGACATGATGTACCATGGGTACTACAAGAACTGCCTTCATCCTGCCATGGATGAGGACTAAACCATGGGGCATGGTACTCCTAAGTTATCCCCTCTGTTCTGGTTTTGCTGGAAATGATCGTAGCACTGGCATGTATTTGAACTAAGTGTGATGTTGATGTTAAACTACTTTGCTTCCACTATTTAAACTTGGTTTGTAATAACTATGTGAACTCCGATGTATGTGAGAAAATTTTGAACTATTTGTGAATTGTGATATAACATGTGACTGGTTGTGTTGAATCATGTACGATCTTGGTTTATATATTGGTTTGTTTGAGATCCCTCATGATTTCACCAGACTACCGGGTTTATATGGGCTCAAGTATGACGGCTTGGTCGCTTTGGCAATTGCTATTGTACTTGTGCTCTTATAAATTGGACGGTTCTGTTACAGCTGGCATCGGCGCAAGGTTCAACACTAAACTGGTCATATGGGTATTTAAAACAAAGGTTTTGCTTTATAAAATCAGTTTGACAACTTATAGCTATATATAGGTGTGTTAAAAGTCTAAATTTCAAATTTAGAGTATGCCAGTGGTCATATCCTTTATGCTCTGTTAAGGACTATCAGGTGGCTAATTAGGTACTAACATAGGGGTTTTTACTTTCGTTGTCCATACGGCGTGCTATTGTATGGATGCCATTCACTTGAGTGGTAATGTATGGATGGAATGCCTCTCCGCCTAGGTAAGTTGATAAGTGGCATGACCACAAGATGTGAGCATGCAGTTGGGGAGAGCTAGCTTTGATATGATTGTATATGCATGCTTGCATGTGTGTATGGTGCGTATTTAATTGTGGGTAATAAATTGTCATCGGATAGCTTTGATACAGAAGTATATGTATGGGTATACATATATGGAAGTATTTAGTTGCAACCTAGTGCCCAGATTTATATTTTTGTATATATAATTGTTGGATCGGGCTGAAATAAAATTCTTGTGTAGGTACACTAACAGCGCAATGTGTAGCCTGATTAGTTATGTATATTGAGAGAACGTATGTATGCCACCGTGTATGTCGCTATAATTTTAAATTTTTCCTAATATTCGTGAGGACATATGGAACATACATGCATCATTTTCACTCATGCATTTATATTTTTGCATCCCTCCCTTACTTATAATTGCTTACCCCATTCATCAAATTTCTTCTCATGTATGTTATCCTTTCACAAGAGTTGCACACTTTGCTATAGATGGTAGCATCAGGAGCCTCACCTCGTAGTGACATGTTCCTAACTATGTTTGGCACTCCTACCTTGCTTTAGAGGGTGCTAAACTCAGTTGGGTATGCTAAGCCACCCCGCTACTTTTGGAGGGAAGTGGTAGCTGAGGGGCAGCCACGATATGATGTACGGTTGACCATTCTAGCCCGTGTAGACAATCCATAGTGGCAGGGTTGGAGTATTGAGTCAGATGGGTAGTCTCCTTGGGAAGGTGCCCAAGTAGTAGCATTGGAGGCACTGAGTGAGATCTATTAAGAGTTTGGTGGCGAGCTTGTCAATGGCCCAACTAGAACCTTTTCCTGAGTGGATCCGTCGGTAACCGCTTGGATGCAGCCAGTCGGCAATGCACTGGTAAGAGACCATGATGAGCGAGTAGAGAGCTCTAGTGCTGCTATGAGCGCTATGTTCATCATCCTGAAGATGTTCTACTCCCGCCAAGACAGCTATGTTAGCTACATGCTAGAGCTCCAATGAGCATAGGTCGCACAATGCTAGCTACGAGGGCGTGTGCATAGGCATCGAAGGGCAGCTAGAGAGGCTCAGTGAGAAGCCAATAATGCTATTACAATTCTAGAAGCTCGTTGGGTGCAATTGGTAAATGCTGTTGTAGAAAGCGATGCTGCTAGGGCAGAGTTATAGGACGTCCATGCTGAGAGGGACGAGGTCATTCGCCTTGCTAAAACTTGGGAGGCAACTAGAATCTAGACTGTGTTTTAGGCTGCTAGGTAGACAATAGAGTTTGATCATAGAGAGCAAGAACTCATACGCTAGATTGAGGAGCTACAACTGGATGTTTATTGTCTCAACAACATGGTGAACCCAATTCTTCCTCTAGCTCCAGCGGTGGAAGAAGAGCTCAATGTGTTGATTGCTGAGGATGATGGCATGGAGGTGGACGCCGAGGATGATCCTAAGGAAGAGGTCGAGCCTTTTGAGGATGACCATGGTGATGGCGTGTCCAACATCAACAACGACCACCCCGAGGAGTAGATCATCTATAGTATCTAGCTAGATGTGTTAGCTCTCTATCTTTGATCTTTTATGTAATGAACTAGTAATGTAGGTTTCAATCTCATGATGTATCCCTTTGATGTAATCTTAGAACCTTGCATGTTTAATCTATGTTGTTGTTGAACCTTCATAAATGTCTAATTTGTGTGCTAACAAGTATTTGGCATGTATGGGAATGCATTGCGTGATTGCTAAGTAATATAATTGGTGATATTGTGTTGTGGAAATGAATTATTATGCCTCTATTTTATTGTATGAATGTTAAATTCTCCCCAGTAAATTCAGTTTGGCATAATTATATAATCCCTCTACAATTTTTCTAGCATCATCAATAATTACTTGTGGTTGCAAATCTATAGATGACGCACGCTCGTAGGGGAGCTGGTGGAGATGATGCGGGTGGTAGTGGTTTCCATGGCAATGGCAATGAGGACCTCCCACCACCACCGCATCCCATGCTAGCGGAGATGATGGTCTAGTTCATGGAGACCCAACATTCCATGGGAGAAGTGCTGTGCGGTCTTGCGCATACTGCTGGCCATGGACGAGGAAGGGACCAACACCAAGGACCTGAACCTAACCAGTTCAGCACTTTTAAGGACTTTCTTCACACCAAGCCTCCTATTTTTAAGGAAGCAGAGGAGCCATTGTAGGTAGATGAATGGCTGAATATAATTGAATAGAAGTTCCGTCTCTTAAGGCTCATAGAACACTTGAAGACAGAATATGCATCGCACAAGCTGTAGGGGCCTAGAGGCATTTGGTGGAGTCATCATTGATCCACTTTGCCTGAGGATGCTCAAATTACCTGGAACCAGTTTAAGGCTACATTTAGGGGACATTATATTCCCCCAAGTCTTATGAACAAGAAACATACAGAATCAGTGAGGCTGACACAGGGTACTAAGAGCCTAACTAAGTATCTACATGCCTTTAACAATTTGTCAAGGTATGCCATACAGTTTGTTGACACTGATGCAAAAGAAGATTGCTAGTTTCAAGAGGGGCTTAGTCCGAAGCTGTTGAAAACTCTAGCTAACAACAAATGTGCCACATTCAATGAGTTTGTTAGTGATTTTCTAACTCAAGTGAACTAGAACAACATCTATTTAGCATCTAAGAGTCATAAGAGAGCTTATGAAGTAGGTGCATCTCAATCAAAAGCTCCTATTGCTGCAAGACCTCAGTTTCGCCCACTTGCTCCAAAGTATAGACCACCTCAAAAGAAGGTACAGACTAGTCATACCCTGAAAGTGTATCGCAAGGCCTTTTCTATTGTCCTACCAAAAGGTAGCACATGACAAGGAAGCTCTAGCGTTTCACCTAGTAGTATGCCATGCTAGAACTACAACAAGACTAGCCATTGGTCAAGAAATTGCCCCTATCCCAAGAATAATAACAACCAGAAGCAGGGTAATCCAAATGCATGTCAGGGACACATGTACGATACCACCCTAGAAGAGATCCCTTTAGGTGAAGTTGTTATTGCGGGTATGTTTCTTGTGAACCAACACCCCATAGTTGTTTTATTTGATTATGGAGCTTCACATTCATTTATGAGTCAAATATTTGCATCCAACCATGATCAAAGGGTAGTTACTATAGATAAAGGTGGTTACTATATAAGTGTAGTCGGAAATAATATCTCTACCAACCAGATAGTTAGAGATGTGTGCATCTCAATAATCAACCGAGAGTATACCTTAGATCTTGTAGTATTGCCAGGGTTGTGGATAGATGTAATCTTGGGTATAAAATGGATGAGTGGCCATGGAGTTCTCATTGACACTTCAACTAGAACCATCATGTTGAGAGACCCTAGAGTAATGATGCTTTCTTAGTGCCACTTAATAGAAATCTTGATCTCCAAAACTTCACTGGTGCTATTCAGACGACAACCCACCTTGGTATTCTAGTGGTATGTGAGTTTTTGGATGTGTTTCCTGATGAATTGCCTGGGTTGCCACCCGACCGAGATGTAGAGTTTAAGATTGAGTTATTGCCAAGTACAACACCCATCTCTTGGAGGCCGTATAGAATGCCATCAAATGAGCTAGTCAAGCTTAAGGTTCAATTGCAAGGGATTTTAGAGAAAGGTCTCATTCTACCTAGCTCATCTCCATGGGGTTGTCCCACTTTGTTTGTGAAGAAGAAAGACAAATCCTTATGGATGTGTGTGGACTACTGACCACTTAATACCATAACAGTCAAGAACAAGTATCATTTGCCTCGAATCGATATCTTATTTGATAAATTGTTAAGGCCTAAGGTGTTCTCTAAGATTGATTTGAGATTTGGTTACCATTAGATTAAAATTAGATCAAAAGACATACCTAAAACTGCTTTTCCACTAGGTATGGCCTGTATGAGTATTTGGTCATGTCCTTTGGGATAACAAATGCCCCTACATACTTTATGTATCTGATGAATTTGGTGTTCATGCTCGAGCTGGATAAGTTTGTGGTTGTGTTCATCGATAACATTCTGATCTATTTAGAAAATGAGGAGGATCACACAGAACACTTGAGAATTGTGCTAACCAGACTAAGAGAACATAAGTTGTATGCTAAGTTTGGCAAGTGTGAGTTTTGGCTTTGAAAGATACCTTTTCTAGGGCACGTGCTATCAGAAAATGGGATCTCCATAGACCCCTCTAAGGTTTAAGAAGTCATGGATTGGAAGGGCCTGACTTCAGTTCATGAAGTTTAGAGTTTTCTTGGTTTAGCAGGTTACTTCCATCGGTTCATTCTGGACTTCTCCAAAATTTCCAAGCTAATGACAAGATTTCTTTAGAAAAGATGAGAAGTTTGTATGGGCTCTAGAGTGTGAAACTGCTTTTCACACTTTATGGACTTTGTTGACTTTAGCTCCTGTTTTGGCACAACCTGATATCGAAAAACCTTTTAATGTGTTTTGTGATGCATCAGGTACTAGTTTGGGATGTGTTCTTATGCAGGAAGGCCAAGTCATTGCTTATGCCTCATGTCAGCTAAAGAAGCATGATGTCAATTACCCAACTCATGACTTGGAATTAGCAGCGGTTGTCCATGCATTGAAGATTTGGAGACACTATTTGCTTGGCAAAGTGTGTCATATCTACATAGATCATAAGAGTCTTAAGTATATCTTCACTCAACCCAAACTGAATATGAGATAGAGAAGATGGCTAGAATTGATGAAAGATTACAATTTAGAAGTACATTATCATCCTAGCAAAGCTAATGTTGTTGTAGACGCTTTGAGCAGAAAGTCTTATTGCAATTCTATATTAGAAGATGGCTTCAATTTGTTACATCCTGCTGTGCTACACAATATTATGATCAGTTGTTCTCTCAAGAGCAAGATCATCGAGCTTCAGAAGACCGATCCAAGTGTGTTCCACATCAAAAGAAAGATGAAAAAGCAAGAGACTAAGCATTTCAGGATAGATGAAAATGGTGTTCTATAGTTTAAAGATAGACTAGTAGTGCCAAAGGATAAGGAACTTAGAAACTAGATCTTAGGAGAGGCTCACTCTTCTAAACTATCCATTCATCCAGGTAGTAGCAAAATGTATAAAAACTTGAAGAACCATTTTTAGTGGACTAAAATGAATGAGATTGCAGCTTATGTTGCTAAATGTGATAATTGTTGCCGAGTTAAGGCTGTTCATTTGAAACCTGCTGGACTGCTTCAACCACTGTCCATTCTAGGTTGGAAGTGGGAAGAAGTTAGCATGGATTTTATTGTTGGACTTCCACCTACTCATAAAAATTTTGATTCCATATGGGTGATTGTGGATCACCTAACTAAGTCTGCACATTTCATTCTAGTCAGAACCAACTATCGACCGCATGAGTATGCTGAGTTGTATATATCCCACATAGTACATCTACATGGCGTGCCAAGAACCATTGTATCTGATAGAGGGCCTTAGTTCACTGCTCGTTTTTGGGAACATTTGCATAAGATGTTAGGCACCAACTTAGTTAGAAGTTCTACCTATCACCCTTAGACCTCCAGGCAAACTGAACATGTAAATCAAATATTAGAAGACATGTTGAGAGCTTGTGTCATCTCTTCAAAAGGTTCATGGGAAAAATGGTTACCTTTAGTTGAGTTTTCCTACAACAATAGTTATCAAGAGAGTATTAAGATGGCTCCTTTTGAAGCTTTGTATGTTCGTAAATGTAGAACTCCTTTGAATTGGGTTGAACCTGGAGAAAGGAGATACTATGGTATTGATTTCATCAAAGAGGCTGAAGAGCAGGTACATATCATTCAACAACATATAGAAGCCACTCAATCAAGGCAAAAAAGCTATGCGAACATGAGAAGAAGACCCATTGAATTTGAAGTAGGTGATTATGTATACCTAAAAGTGTCACCAGTGAAAAGGGTACAACAGTTTGGGGTAAAAAGAAAGCTTGCACCCAGATATGTAGATCCATATCCAATCATTGAGAAAAGCAGAAGAGTAGCCTACAAGATCTAGTTACCTCTAGAAATGAGGGCTATCTTCAACGTTTTTCATGTATCCCATTTAAAGAAATGTTTACATGTTCTAGAAGAAAGAGTGGAGGTTAGAGATATCAAGTTAGAATCAGATCAAGCTTATGAAGAGAAGCCGGTGCCAATTATGGATAGCAAGGATATAGTAAGTCAAAACCGTGTGATCAAGTTTCACAAAGTGATGTGGAATAATCATAGTGAGCAAGATGCTACATGGGAAAAGGAAGATTATTTACGTGAGGTTTATCCCTCCTTTTATGAAAAATGGTAGGTCTTTCAAATCTCAGGACAAGATTTCTATAAGGGGGAGGGGCTATAACGCCCTAGGTGTTAAGCATGCATTTGGCATTGGCATTGCATGAGCACAAACATCATTGATCATTCATGAGCATGAGCATATCAAATTTTATCTCTATGATTGCTTATATCACATGTGTTTGTCACTAAATGCTTTACATATGCTAGGGTTTACATGTGACCAATGTATAAAATGTTTATGGGACCCTAGGAGTACCTTAAACATGCTTATAATGTCACATGGAATAACTTTGGTATTCATGACTGGGACCAAATTGGCCTCTATGTCATGGCTATAGTGTAATCTACCATTTTCATGTTGCATGTTTGACATAAGTTGAACTATACCCTAGAGACTTTGCATGGCTGTGCACCCTTAAGTAAAGTTGTAGTACTTGTCTAGAGTAACAACTTTTTTTGGTCAAGAGCTATTCAGTGCCTAACATGGTCAAATAGGGATCACAAGAATCAATAAAATACTGTTTTCAACTTAGAAAAATTTACTAAGTCATGAAATGATTTTTAGTTTCAATGTACCCTACTTTGAAGCTTTGTAATCTAAAAACTATGATGAATTAGATGTTACAACCTAAAGCAAAGTTGGAGTTTATATGTAGCTCTACAACATTTAGTAATGGAGTTTTTGCTAACTCACCATGAATTAAGAGATAGAGGTGGCTAAACTTGCGCTGTCAGTCACTGAATTCAGGCCTGATGGCCGTGGACGTCGCGCCATCAGTGGCCGATCAGGGGTAGGCCAGGCATGCCACGTGGTAGCCATACATCAGCATTGGCCTGGCTAGTTAGGCTATAGTGGAGTGAAGACTGAGGTGACCTCACTACTCCATTCATTTCCCACTCTCGCTCTCGCTCGCCTTCTCTTTCGCCCACGCACGCAGCAACACCGCTATCACCATCGCCTTGTGCCTCCGCCATGCTCGCTCGCCATCCATGCAGTACCACCACCTAATCCACCTCACCCACATCTATGCCACCTCCTCCTCTACCACATCGAACTGCCATTGTAGCCGCTCGAGCCTTGTTAAGGCCCCATTTCGCCTCACCGCCATCGCGCCATCACCGGAGTGTCACCGCGCTTTTGGCTTGTCGCGACCAGCTTACATAGAAGCACCTCCATGCTCTCTCTCCCTCATCTAGTCTTTGCCATAGGTCCTAGCATATAAACCCATCATCCATTTAGATGCTACTGCCTGGTGTGCTAGAACGCGTCGCCGCTCTATGCGCGACCGCCATGGCCACAGTGGCACTCGAGTTCGTAGTTGCTGAGGTGGCCCATCGCCTCCATGCTCTCTCACATGCCTTAGGTTGAGTAACCATAGACCTAGAAGGTGGCATGACAGAGACCCGCCTCTCACCGCTGTCTAGCCATAATGGTGGGAGCACCACCGTGCTCCATGCACCATCGCATAGACATGCACGTGGTGAGAGCTCACTGCTACCTTGTCGGAACCCTAACCCACCCTAGCTAGCTTTGTTAGGTTACCATGATGTCATGACACACCTTGACTGAGCACACCATAGCCAAAGAATGCGAGCGTACCACCACACTACCTCCGCCATCCACCAGCGTCGCCGGCGATGTTGCTCTAGTGCATTGCCTGTCCAACAAGGGGTACCACTAGGTGTGGGGGATCACGAGGAATGCAATGGTGAAGACGCTTACACCAGAGACCTCGCCATCGGTGAGTTCTCACCGGTCAGCGCTGTCCCCTATCCTAGTCTCACTAACAGGTGGGTCCCGTTGACCGTAGGCCCCATCTGTCAGTTTGTGTGTTTGCTTTGAATTTCTTATTTCTTTTCACAGATTTAAATACCAACTTTAAAAATTCATATCTAGAGTTAGGAGTGTCCAAATTGAGTGAACCAAATTTTGTTGGATTCCTCCTAAAGTGTAGTATTTGATAAAAATATGAAATGCATTATTTCTTGTATTTTTCTAGGAGAATAAAATGGAGCTAGATAAATGATATTTAAATGTTTTCAATCTTGTAAAATGCATATCTTGTGCTAGGAAAGTGATAAAATTATGATTCCAATTTTGCAGATCTTGTGTGGACATGCTCTAGCTAAGAAAAATACTAAACCTATAGTAAGCATGCTTGGAATATGGTCTTCCTATTTAATCTTAAATAATTGTTAGTTTCTAGTGAAAATAAAAGAGGTAAAAATACACAACGAATGATCATGCCAATTTTTACACAATGTTATGGTACTAGGATACATGTATGAAAAATATGAAATCTATTGTTTGATACTTTTCACTAGGCTAAACTATTTTTGCTAAAATGAGCGTATGCAACTTGTCATTTTTGTAGAGATGGCTATATTTATCCAAATGGCATGAAATTTGTACAATAGACTTATGGGAACATAAGTAGGCTACTTTAATTTTATCAGAATTTATGGTGCAATTGGATATATTTTCCTTATTTCACCTTAGTGTCTAAATAAATTAATAAATGAATTTAAATAATTTACTTGGGCTTGACCATCATGTTTTCTAGAGTGTATATGACACCTATGAACTGTTGGTACCATTAGTTGTGCCCAAATTTGATTGCTTGTATGCAATGAAATATTAATTGCTCTATAATTTAATTTTAGCTACTGTTTGGATAGTTTCGGTTATGAAGTAAATTGTATGGGTAAAACGATGTTTGTTGTGAATATTGTCAATAACAAAGTTGTAGATGACTTACTTATCTCTTGCTCGTGTCAAATTTTCATGGTAATTGGCTAAATGGTTTGAGGGTTATAGCTGTTAGAAGTTGGTTTTTAGAAATACTTATTCTTTGGAAATTTCTAGACAGACCTAGGAAGTTTACCTATTTTGACTAGGATAATGGTTGAATCACCGTTTGGTGATTGAATGAAAGTTGTAGGCAATTTTATAAGCTTTTGAGAAAGTCTAAGATCATAGTATTTGTTTGAGTAGAACTCCAAATATAGCAAAAATAATAGCTATTCTTTACAGCGGGAAATGACTAAGTCAATTGTAGTTGTTTGTCTTATGTGATGCTTGTGTAGATGCTTAGGCTAATTGAGATTAGTTGTTAGTTGCAGATTCTAGGCCTCTTACTAATGATGAACAACTTTACATTAGATTACTAAAACTGGGTGAGTGTATGTTTCTTGTATTATAGAAGAGATATGCACCTACTCAGTAAAGATCAATTAGAAGAAAGTTATACATCTACCTTGCCAACGAATGTTAAACTTATCATACACCTTGCAAATAACTATGATTAGGCATATGTAATTTATCATCTCTTCTCTTATGCATTCATGATACTCATTTGTGCATATGCATGCAATAGGTTCCTCAGAAGGAGTGCTGCTTCTCTAGTTTGAACCCGAGCATTAGGAGGAGCAGTAGGCATCCCAGGAGCAGGAGGTTCAAGCGAAAGGAGGAGTCAACATAGAAGATCTCCCTGAGTGTCCTGACCACCAACCTTCCATGTTCTTGAAAGGTAAGCCCTAGAGTATTATAAGCCTCCTATATTTTTACAAATATCACTTGCGTCCTTTTTGTTTGATGCATTAGGTTATAAGAGTTGATTGGAACCACTTGCTGCATATATTATCCTTGTACAGATAAATATATCTTGAATCCTTGGTAGGTCTAGGATGGAATATATGCTTAGCCTTGCTTAGTCTGGTAAAAGTCAAGTGATTTCCTATCACCTAAAACATATAGGTAGATAACTGATCGTTGGCTATAATTGCTATCGTGGAAATAACCATGTGTTGATTAATAAAAAGGTGACTAGGTAGGATTGTGATAGAGAAGCACAAGGCATGGAGGTCTTGGTGCCTATTTATCCCCATCTATGTTGGTTAAGGACTGATTTGCTGTATGTCCTCATGTCATGTTGAATGCATGCCTAGCACTTAGTTAGCCAGATAAGTCATTTCGACCGTGAAACCGAGTAGCTCAATTTAGGCTAGGCCCCAGTAAGTGAAAGTGTGCACACTAGAGATAGTAAGGATGTGTGGAGAGCCAATGGTGTGAGTCCAAGGGTGGGTTCGAGTCTCAATCTTCCTGGCAGATTGGTTGAATCTCTAAGGGTGCGACATTGATTGAACCCACAAAGTTGGTTCCTGAGTTGTACCAAAGGTACCCAATGCAACCCCGATGGAGGAAGTATAGGATTGTGTTAGGAATAATTCCCTAGCTAGGTAGGAATCGATTTAAATCGCCATCTCTCCTAGATAGTAAAAACTTGACTGAGTAGCGACAACGTAGAGTAACTTAATGGAAACTTGATGGTTATGTTGATGCTCAAATTATTCTTATACCGGATATGGTTACTAATGCTTGTTAGCTTAATCAAGTGATTGCTCTAGTATAGGTGCTAATCTAGAGATGCTTAATTGAATAGGTTTCCAAATTGATGCTAGAGATATTAAATCTCCAAGTTATGTTACTTAAGCTTTTATGCAAAATGTTGCCAAGCTAACTCTACCGATAAAGCCTTACATACTCCTTGGTGTCATATTATTTCAGGTTTATGATGGGTAAGTCTAGCTGAGTATATTCTCATACTTAGGGTTTATTCCCTCTTATTGTAGATGACATGATGTACCATGGGTACTGCAAGAACTACCTTCATCCTGCCGTGGATGAGGACAAACCATGGGGCATGGTACTCCTTAGTTATCCCCTATATTCTACTTTTGCTAGAAATGACCATAGCACTGGCATGTATTTGAACTAAGTGTGATTTTGATGTTAAACTACTTTGCTTCCACTATTTAAACTTGGTTTGTAATAACTATGCAAACTTCGATGTATGTGAGAAAATTTTGAACTATTTGTGAACTGTGATGTAACATGTGACTGGTTGTGTTGAATCTGTATGATCTTGGTTTGTTTGAGATCCCTCATGATTTCACCGGACTACTGGGTTTATATGGGCTCAAGTATGATGGCTTGATTGTTTCAGTGATTGCTATTATACTTATGCTCTTATAAATTGGATAGTTCTGTTACACAGGGGGTCATCGTGATGGCTACCTCCATAGCCGAGGCATATCGCTGCAAGCAGGAAGGGATGACCCTTGCCATGGCTGACGTCACCACCACCGACTTCACTTGAATTTGGCGCTAGTTGGGTGATGAGCCCCCAAACGGCTCAAAAGAGAATGTGATAGCGGCCTTCTAGCAGCCAACGACCCCAAGATGATCCAAATCTACCCAAGACCCTAAGAAGCAACTATGTATCGGCGTTGAAATGCCCTCGAACTTGGAAGCAGCCCTCATAGAGTTCCTATGTGGCAACACCGATGTCTTCGCATGGAAGCCCTTTGACATGCCTGGCATCCCCTATGAGATTACCAAGCACCACCTCATTATCAAGGCTGATGCCAAGCCAGTATAGCAGCGCCTCCACCACTTTGATGAGGAGAAGCACAAGGCAATCGGTGAGGAGCTTGCCAGGGTCTTGGACGTTGGCTTCATCAAAGAGGTCTAGCACCTCGATTGGTTGGCCAACCCCATCCTGGTCAAGAAGAATAGGAAATGGAGAATATGCGTCGACTACACCGGCCATAACAAGGCCTACCCTAAAGACCCGTTCCACTTCCTTGGATTGACCAGGTCATCGACCCCACCACTGGCTGTGAGGCCCTTTGCTTTCTAGACACGTACTTTGGGTACCACCAGATCATAATGGACCCCTCTGATCAACTAGCCACATCATCACCCACTTCGGTGCCTTCTGCAACACTTCCTTGCCATTTGGCCTCTAGAACATCGAAGCCACCATCCAGTGGTGCATGTAGAAATGTTTTAGGGAGCAAATCTGCCACAACCTTGAGGTCTATGTCGATGACATTGTCATCAATGTTCAGGAGGCAGTTTTGTAACTTGAAAGTTTTTCTAAGTCCTAGGCTGACGTATAGTTTTCTCTGACTCAAACTAGTTTGGGAGTTACAAGAGCTCAAAGTTGCTCTATCAGTGGGCTCTTCGCCGGTCTGAACCTGCTGATCAAGCAATAGTAGTGGCCAACCAGCCACAGGCCATGGCCACTGTGTGGCGTTCATACGTTAGGGCTAGGCTACATCGTGGTTGGGCACTCGCTGAAGAGGGGGCCGAGCATCCTTTCTCACTCTCACTCCCCTGACTCACTTGCTCTCCCATCTATCTCACTCGCGCTGCCAGAGCAAGCTACCACACCACATCATCACCGTCGCTCCCTCACCGGCCAAGCATGCCACCACCATAGCACCGCCGTTCAATTTGTCTCGCACGTAGCTCTACTGTGACTCACTCCACCTTCCTAGGCAGCTAGTGCCACAACCTGAGCAGCAAGTAAAGCCCCAATGTGCCATCATCATGGTCGCCATGGCCATAGAGCACCACCGAGCTAGAGCCCACCATGGCCTAACCACCTCGTGCATGCACCTCTCACCCTCTCTACCGTCCCGTAGTCGCTAGAGCTCATGGATGCTATAGACGTTGTCCTTTGGCCAATGTGGGCATCGCTAGGGGAAGAACGCGTGTCCACTACCATGAGCCATGAACGCCACTGCCATGCATGCCACCATGGCCATGCTTAGTTCATCTTCTTCCTCTCTCGCTTTTAGGCATTAGGGCTTAGCCTTAGGATGGTGATACTCAAACAGAAGACGGATGATGAATGCCGTCACCTAGCTCGCCAGAACATCACAGCACCACCGTGCCGCCATGCATGTGGCTATGCCTCACTAGCGCCACCACGAGCCCCAACCCTAACCCTAGATCTCTGCTTGGTCACCACGAAGCCATGGCCATGCTCACCTAAGCATGCCATGGTTAGAGATGGTTGGACAGCTGCCATGCAGTACCGCCATCCGCCATTGCCACCGCTGCCCTACCTAGAGACTGTAATAGCTCCAACCACCTACACCATTGAGTGCAGAGTGACAAGAGGAAGCTAGTGGTGAAGACCGCGTTGCCAGAGACCTCGCTAGTCAAAACCTCACCCTACGCTATGCCTTTGACAGGTGGGTCTAGTTGACCACGAGGCCTAGGTGTTAGTGGCAGCAGGTGCTCAAGCTTTGTGCGCATAGCGTTTAAATGATTTTTATATTTTCTGTAAATGATTTCCAGATTTTGATTCAAACTCCAAATTGAGAGAACCAAATTTTCTTAGATTCATCTTGATGAGTACTATGTGTTAAAAATATAAAACTTGGTATGTGCTACAGGTTTATACCCTATTTAAATTATCTTGTTTATTACTATTAATCTTGAAAATGCATAACTGGAGTTTGGTATATGCTAAAAATGTGATCCTAATTTCGCTAGTCTTGTTTTGACATGTTGTAGCTATAAAAAATATGAGACCCACAATTGACATGCTTGGGATATGTTTTCTTATTTTGGCTCAATTAAATGCTAATTATGGTAGATTTATGTAACCTATGTACATAAATTAATTTTCACACTATACTGGTGTTATAAGGAATGTAAGAAAAATATGAATTCTGTTGCTTGACACTTTTCACTATGCCGAGTATATTTAAGTGGCTATAAAGCATATAACTTGTCATTTTTGTAGAGGTTGTTGTACTTGTCCTAATGGCATGAAATTTTAACCATAGTCTCCTGAGATCATGTATGAGCTACTGTATTTTTTCTAAATTTTTTTGTGCACTAGAAATACCAATTCCAATTTTCATCCAAATTAAATAAATTAAAAAAGGCTTATATACAATTGATTTAGGTCCAACCATTATACCTTTCAACATGTTAGTGATGTATATAATCTATTGGTATAGTTGGTTGTGACCAATTTTGATTGGGTATATGCAGTTATATATTTATTGCTCTATAATTCAATTGCATCTAGTCCTTGAATTGTCTGCTTTGTATTAGCATGATGCATGATAATTTGATGATTAGGATAATTAAGATAAGTTGTTAGTTGCAGTTAATAAACATCTTAATGATGATGAACAACTCTATCTTAGGTTGCTAAAACATGGTCAGTGTATGTTTCTTGTACTAGAGAAGAGATATACACATGCTCAGTAAAATTTATTAAATCCTAGTATTACTTTGTTATCATGTTGGTTATATATATACACACACACACACACACACACATCATTGCCTATGCATTCCTTGTCCCTTATTGCGTGCTCATGCATATAGGATCGCCAGCATCACAGTCACTTGTTTTAACCATACCTAGAGTTCTAGGCATGCAAAAAGTGTAATCATAGACTTTCTAGAAATCTAATACAATTATCTAAAACTTTTTTATTAACACCACAAGCTGATTCAACAAATAACAAGGTCAAAATACATCATGAAGTAGAGCTTATACAACTAAGGACAGAAAATAGATAGTATCTTCAGAAATGTATATCTCAAGTTATATTCATCCAACAAGCATGATCCTTAACTTTATAGAAAGCTTATTAAGTTATCTATAACTTTCTTATTATCATCTTAAGATGATTCTATAGCTAATAAGGTTAATCAACATCAAGAATGCATCTCTATCAAGATTTGGATAGAATCTGCTATTCCACTTTGAATAGCAATCACTAGAGTTCTAGACCACCAAAAATAGTGATCTTAGACATTTTAGAAAGCTTAGGAAAAGAAATACAACTCTCCTATTATCACCAATACATTATTCCATGTTTACATAAGCCAAACAATATAATCATTTAGATCTATCCAGAGGACATGCAAAACCTGATAGCAAACTTCTAAAATCTATAACTCCTAAACCATTAGGTGTAAAATCATAAAATTTTAGGACAAGCAAGATAAGGAAATTATATACAACTTTTGTATTCACCACATCCACATAAATCCTCATTATAACCACATAATTAATTTCTTAACCAAAACTATACATGCAGCCTAAACAGCACATGCATACTGCATTCATCTATCATTTAGTTGCTACAAACTAACATATTCTTGACATATATGCTACCCCAAACATCTTGGAATCAAATTCAAACAATCATAGCATGTAGGAATAGCTACTAGAAGTATCACATGATAATAAATACATGTATATGCTCACAAAATTCATCCTCTACTTTAATAATGCTACATATGCATTATTTTTAGTACTATATGAGAACAACTAGTTTGGGGCTGAGACTTTTATGAGTGGTAGATGCTATCAAAACATGGCTACTGCACAAATTTCACATGCTCATGCTTTATAGATTAATTAGTACAAAAAGACAAATTGCTAATGCAAGAAAACATGTAAGAGCAAGATAAATCTAAAACACACTACTTTCTACAAACACATGGCCATATTATATGTTATTATGGTAGCACAACATCATACAAAGGTAGTAGAACTACATTTTCCATTTTTACACCTACATAAAAATTATAACTTATTTAAAACCATTTATCAAGCAATAAATAAGTTAAATCAATAAATCAATCATACTGCATCTAATGAAGCTGAATTTTTTACCACAACACAAATATAGCATCAGTAAGCTACCATAAAATTTTCATAGCAATTGGAGTACCACAACTTTAGATATGAATTTATTCCTAGAAAACCCTAATTAACATAGATAAATAAAAATAGCAAAAACCTTCTACTAACACATATCATATTATGACTCTACTGCATAGATCTACTCTCAAGGATTCCAAAAAGTCTTCATTTGCTATTTTTTCGATTTTTGTATGATTTATTATGATTTTCCAAAGTTTCAATCCAATTAAAAGCAATAAACTGAAAAAGAAAAGGAAAAAACATTTTTGCAAAGTGAACACTGGACTTTCCTCTAATGAATTAAGCCATCTTAGATGAAGTGTACCCACTTAGGTTCCGGGCAGTGAAGTTAGACGCTTAGCGTTCCTGACTTAGTCAGCATGGAGGAACTTTGTCCCTCAGGAACAAAGAGAGATGCTTAGCATCAATGTCTTAGGCAAACTTGACTCTTAGAGCCAAAACAGGGATCTTGAACGATTACAATCTATGACTTAGTCGCTCTGTAGAAGACCAAGTCTAGAGATAAGCACATTTACTGCTAGGTGAAGTGTGCCCACTTAGTCCTTGAGCCTGATAGTAGGTGAAGTAGTCACATGGTGCCAGGGTCCAAAACAGTAGTCTTCTAGTGCCAAAGCAGTCCCCAACTTAGCTAAGAAAAATTATACAGTCATTGCCAGATGACGTGTACTCACGTAGTCTTTGAGCCTACTAGAAGATTACAAAGATATCTTGTAGCAGGGTTATGGAAAAAATATCTAAAAAACTTTGGCGAAAACGATGCTTAGCATTGAATTATGTTTCGTCAGCACGCGTTTGACATGGTGGCCCACCAGGCCCATTTAGCAATCCAGTAGGGCGTGTAGAGATTTTGGGAGAGAATGCGGTGGGGCGGGCATGGTTTTTGAAAAACTCTAAAAGGCGGAGGGTCAAGGGTTGAACCATTAGAAGAGCACTATGGCTCCAGCGCACATTCCCCACTATCTCCGCCACTTCATCGTCCTCCTCGCGCCCACATGTGCTACACCTGACAACTGCTTTGCCATAAGAGCAACCGCAAGCGCATAGTCTCCTCCAAGCCATAGATCTATGAGATGGCTCCAAAAAGAAGCCATAGTGGGTCGAGTAGGGGATCGCGCGAGCTCAATCGCACTGAGGAATGACGGAGTCCGTATGCATTAAATGGTTCCAATCAACTTCTGCTGTAGCAGAACCGACCAATTTATAAGAGCACAAGTACAATAGCAGCCCGCAAGTGGTCACACTGTCATACTTGAAACCATATAAACCCGGTAGTCCGTCGAGTACCACGAAGGGTCATGATTAACCATTAACATACAACCAAGATTGTACATGATTCAACATACATGTCACACGTTACATAAAGTTCACAAATACAGTTCATTGATCAGAGTACAAATTTAGGTTATTACAAATCAAGTTCAAGTAAAATAGTAGCAAAAGCAAATTAAAAGTTTGAAAACCAACATTTGCAACATTGTTTCAATATAGTGCCAGCCCCTGATCACACTTCCACAAAAGCATATAAGAAGGATTAATAAGAGATGCCTGCCCAGGGATCACTCCTTGTCCATGATGGGACAACAGCAGTTCTTACAATAGCCATGATAAACTATACCATCTGCAAAAATGGGAATAAAACCCTAAGTACGAGAAGGTACTTAGCTAAACTTACCCATCATAAACCAAAAATAAAGTGACTCCAAGGATTATGCAAGGCTTTATAAGTGGAGCTAGCTTGACAACATTTTGCATAAAAAGCCACTAATTCAACTATACCTTTTATAATTCGGTCAACAAGTTAATTATAGCTATTCAAAATGTCTTCTAGGGGTGATTAGCTTGAGCTTTAGGCAGGAGGAGGCCTAAACTTAGGTGCTGGTGGATGAAACTATGGCCTAGCTACCACTGGAGCTCTAGAATCTAAAGATCCTGAGGTGCTTGCCTCAGCTGCTCTTTTGCGGCCCTTCGCTGCTGCGTGTAAATTGTTCTGGTTCACCTAGGTCAAGGCATCACTAATAAACTCATTGTATGTGGTACACCTTGAGTTGGCCATAGTCTTCATTAGCTTAGTGCCAAGGCCTCTCCTGAAAGCTTTTTATCTTCTTTTCCTCCGTATCAATGAACCCTAGGGCATAACAGGATAAATTGTTGAAGTCATGCATGTACTCAGTAAGGGTCTTGGTCCCTTGTGTGAGTCGCTTAAACTCAACTATTTTCATGGCACATTAGCCCCGGGGGAATGTGATGTCCCCTAATGGCTAATTTGAACTGCTCCCATGTGACCTATGAGTTGGCAGGTAGAGAGGATAGGAAATGGGTTCACTATATCCTGGCCGGTCCCTACAATTGATGGGACAAATATTCTACCTTCTGATGCTTAGTAACCCTCAATAGACGAAACTTTTGCTCGATTGTGTTAAGCCATTCATCTTCCTAGAGCAGTTCTTCGGCCACCTTGAAGATAGGACGCTTGGTGTCTTGAAAATCCTTGAAAGAGCTGTATTGATTTGGCTCAGGCCCTTGATGTTGTTGACAGGGTGTGAGTAGTGTTCTGCGTAATGAGGCACAATGTATCCTCCATTGTTCTCTAACTACCCAAGAACTATGCGAAGAATTCATTCGCAGATAGTGACGGCAGTGGTGGTAAGTCACTGTCGTTGCCACCTTGGCTGGTACCTGCTCTAGCATGAGTGCGAGTCATCTGCAAAGTTGCAACAATAAGTGATTATTGGATGATTTCAAGAAATTGCAGATGAATTATATAATCATGCCAAACTAAAATTACTATAGAGAATCTTAAATTCATACAATAAAATAGAGGCATAATAATTCATTCTTGCAACATGACATCCCCAATTTGATCACTTATCATGCTCGCAGTGCACTAACATGCATGTCATAATCCACCAGTAAAACAAAACTAGAATTTCATTAAGTTCAACCCATAGTGAAACAACATGCAAAGTGCCAATATTACACGGAAGTCAAATCACAAATTCTGAACTTCAAGCTATAAGTCTATTACATGAATAACAGGGATACATCTAGCACTTTAACTAGTCACTAGGTGACTCTAATCTTTAGCATGTTCACTGTCGAGGTCGGAGATAGCCTCATCCTCATCCTTTAGCTCCACTTCTTCCTCCCAACCATCATCTTCGACCAACATATCTGGATCTTTTTCTTCCTCATCAAGGATTGGGTGCAGTTGGTTGTTCAGAAAATGCACCTCATGCTGAATATCAACCACCATGTTCTAGGGTCTGTGCAAGCTGCTTGGTGCAAGTCCCTCTCAACATGGTCCTATTGTATGCTCAAGGCTTGGGTCCTACCTCATTCTGCTTCTACTGTAGCTACATGGTTGTTTCCTAGGATCTGCTGGCATATAGCTATGAGCGCCTCGACACAGGTGGCTTCTAGCTGCTCCCGTAGTCCTGCTAGCACTATCTAATTATCCACTCTTGCCTCTTGGGAGATAGCTCTCTGCTAATCAACTTGCTCCATTTGGGTGTGGAGATTTCCCAATGCTACATAAGCTTGATTAGTTTCCCATCGAGCCTCACTCACTGCCTTCTTATGCTAGTGCACACGCTTCTTTAGCTTACTCTATGCAACTTTAGCTCTCATGAGCCTATCCATGCAAGTGGTACAGGACTCCTGCCAGAAGTCCCTAGTGTCCTGACGAGTATAGAACATCTTCAGTACTACAAACATTGCACTCATAGCGGGACTTGAACTGTCTACCCACTCATCCTGGTCTTGGATGAACGCATTGTTGTTGTGCTATGCTCATACTTCTATGGATGGATCCACCCGAGGAAAAGTACCAGTGGCCCTGCCGATAAGCTCATCCCTATGCTATTGACATATTTGACTCAACACCTCAAAAGCCACTACTTGGGTAGCCTCCCAAGGAGTTCTTCCTTTAGATTTTGCCCTCCATTCCTGCCAGTAGGGTGCTTGGTTACAAGCTAGGTATGGTCAAGCCATACTTCATACCATGGTTGTCCCTCTAGCTATACTTCATTCTAGTAATAAAGGGGCAGGTTCATAATACCCCACATAATGCAAGACTCTCCAAAGTAGGGCAGGGGTACCAAACATCAATAGGAAATTCTCACTTCTAGCCAGGTGTTGCCATCTGTACCAACAACAAGGTGCAACTCTAATGAGACATGGTCATAATAGATAAGAGTTACATAACCGAGTAAGAGACTTATAAGGGGAGGAACAATGCAAGTATGTAATAATGATTTATTATGATGCATGCATGTTTCATACGTCCTCACAAACTTAGGAAAAATTAAAACTTCTAATAGCATACATGGTGGCATACATACGTTCTCTCATATATAACGTAGCTAGCTAGGCTACACATTTCACTGTTAGTGTACCTACATAAGAATTTCATTTCAGCCCAACCCCATAATTATATATGCATATTGTAAATCTGGGCTCTAGGTTTTTGGACTTAAATAGGATTTAGGGTAGATATTTATGGACAAGGAAAGGTAATATGCAGCAAGGGTTCCCAAACAACTCTTATCAGCGTAATGCAGTAATATGAGTAACTTAGGTGACATTAATAAAATAGGGAGACTTATAATGCTCCGGGGCTTGCCTTTCACAAAGGTGGCAGGTTGGTGATCTAGGCACTTCAGGAAGATGATCAGCTTTAGGCTCTCCTTCTCCTAGAATTGTAACACCCAAGGTGTTAGGCTTGCATAACTTGACTTGCATTGCATGAGCATAATCATCAAGCATTCATATATAAGCTTTTACATATGAAACATACAATTAAAACATGTGAAACATGCCTTGTTATTTTATGTTTCTATATGTGTATGCTTATGATCATGAGTGAATAAGTGTAAATGGTTGATGTTGGTCACTAAAGCACCTTAGCTACACTTAGGATGACTAATGGAACATTGTATATGTAGATCACTTTATGCTAATTAAGCTCCTAAGTGATGATATGCTTGTTGACCTAGG
This sequence comes from Miscanthus floridulus, assembly GCF_019320115.1. Classification (NCBI taxonomy): domain Eukaryota; kingdom Viridiplantae; phylum Streptophyta; class Magnoliopsida; order Poales; family Poaceae; genus Miscanthus; species Miscanthus floridulus. The sequence continues at coordinate 56,919,040 of NC_089584.1, forward strand.
GAAGCATTATGTGTAACCAATGTATAAAATGCTTGTGTGACTTTAGGAATACATTAAACATGTTTAGAATGTCACTAGGAATAACTTTGGTAGTCATGACCAAGGCTAGCTTGGTCTCTAAGACATAGATATAGTGTAAGCCATCATTTGAAAGTGATATGTTTGACCTAGTTTGAACCATGTCATATAGCCTTTGCATGGATGTGTGCACTAAAGAAAACTTGTAGTATTCGAGTTGAGCAACAACTTTTATTTTTGGGTCATATGCTAGTTCAATTCCTAACATGCTTGAAATTGGCTCACAAGAATCAAGATTTCACTGTTTTTAGCACTTAGGAAATTTTAGTAAGTCAGGTGAACTGACAATGTTGATGTAGCCGAGTTTGTGATGATCTAACTCAATAACTGTTGCAAATTAGTAGATGATGTCTTAAGCAACTTTCTAGCTGGTATGTAGATCTCCAACTCTTATTAAGGATTTGCTTGCTAACTCGCCACTGTTTGGGATCTAGAAGGGAGGGAAAACTCGCTGTCAGGATCCATCGCGCGGCTCTCATGGCCGTCGCGCGACATGCCGTGGTGGCCGACCACAGATAAGGTCTTGGCCACCGCGTGGCCGTCGCTAGCCGGTGATGGGCCCTCACCACAGCGCGTTGGCGCATGTTATCTACAAAGTTGTGTGCCTCAGTTCCACTCACTCGTGCTCACTCCCCCACTCTCTAGCGCTCTCTCTCACTCTCGACGCAGAGAGCTGAGCGCCACCGAGCACATGCTCCTGCTCCGCCGTCGCCTAGCGCCCGCTCCACCATGCCATTGTGGCCTCCATCTAGCCCACAGCTACACCGCATTCCCCTCTACCTCCTCAACATGGTTGCAGCACCGAACAAGCTACGGTGAGGGCAAAATCACCATTCCTGCCCATGTCAGAGATCTTGGCTTCCATGGCCGCCTCCACGGCAAGCTTGCCGCTGTTGAGCTTGCATGTGCATTTCTTTTGATTCCATGCGTTAGAGGTTGGGTAGGATGTGCACTAGCATGTAGCATGATGTTATGACAAGCCATTGTGTCATCGGCGTGGAACATGATGCGTAGCGCCATTACGCTCTCACCGCCGCACCAGTGCGCACGTGGGTAGAGCTTGTCAGAGCACCTTGCCTAGCCTAGGTAGTCACAATAGGGTCGTGTCATCACCAGTGGAGCTCGTGCACCTCTCACTGAGCCTGGCCATGGTTGGAGATGGTTGGCATACCGTAGCACAGCATCGTCCTACCACCATGGGCAACGACGAGCATGCTCCGTCACATCTGCACTGCTGCCACCTAGGCCAATCGATGCGGTTTGATGTGTAGATCACGATGGTGTAGTTAGTTTCACCGGAGTGCTCGCCATTGGCGAGATAACAATGGCCGACCACCGGTCTCTGCTTTGGCTCGCTGATGGGTGGGCCTCGCTGACCTATGGGTCCCTAATGTCAGTGAGAGCAATTTAGGGTTTCTATTATTTCTTTTACAGATTCTTGTGCTAACGGAAAAATCATAAGTTGAGTTGTAGAGGTCCATTTTTGGTGAACCAAATTTTGTTGTGGTCCTTAGGAAGTGTAGTATTTTATAAAAATATGAGATGTACAGTTTCTAGTATTTTTATTAGTGATTAAAATGTATTATATAAATTATTTTTGAATGTTTACAATCTTGTAAATTATATATCTTGAGCTAGAAATGTGATAAAATTGTGATTGCAATTTTGTTAGTCTTGTGTTGACATGCTCTAGCTAGGAAAAATATTAAGATTGCAGTAAACTTGATTGAAATATGATCTTTCTATTTATCTATTAATAAATGGCATTTTCTAAGGAAAATTATAGGGATAAAAATATGAAACATATTGCTATGCAAATTTTTGTACAGTATTATGGCACTAATAGGAAGCTAAGAAAAATATATAATCTATTGTTTGACACTTTTCTATAGGGTTAACTATTTTCATGATAATATATACAGTAGTATAATGGGAGCACTTGGAAGCCATTGTAATTTTATGATAATTTATTGTGCGCATTTGGTATATGTTTGTTATTTCCCCTAATTATCTAATTAAATTAAGAAAAGCATTTAAATAAACAAATTGTGATTGACCATGATGTTTTCTATGGTGCTTGTGATAGATATGAACTGTTGATGTTAATAGTGAGGCTTAGAATCAATTGGTTGTATGCAACTAATTAATTATCACTTTATAATTAAAATAAAGGGCTGCATGTATAGTTTTAGTTGTGTGGATGATTTCATATTGATAATGGCCTTTTTTTGTAAAACTTGTTAATAACAAAGTTCTAGATAACTTACTAATCTACCTTGTGTTAAATTTACATGGTGATAGGCCTTAGGGTTTAAGGGTTTTGGCCGTTAGAAGTTTACTGTCCTAATTGTTTAGTTTCTGGATAGATTTGTTTGACTGAATTGTTTGACCTAGATAACTATTGAATCACATCAAGAGTATTGAAATAAAGTTGTAGACAATTTCATAAGCTTTTCTAGAATGTCCACAACCATATAATTTTGATGTATATAACTCCAGTTATGGTTAAAATAAGTAGCTGTTGTGTTGTAGTTTCGGTAAATGAATTGCAGAAGTGTTTGCTTAAGTAATAGAGAAGAGATATGCACCTACTCAATAGAATAGTATGCACTTGTTATTACTTTGACACCATGCTATTGAAAATACCTACAAGGATGCATTCATCATGTTTTATCATATTATACGTGTCGTCATACATGCATTCACAATATCTTATTCCATGATCATGCATATAGGATCCACCGAGGAGATAATGTTGCTAGGAATTCAACTGAAGAAGAGGAAGGGATCAGTAGGAGACTCCTCAAGCCGTAGCTCCTAGAAGAAGAGGAGCAGACTCTAGAAGAGCTCCCTGAGTGCCTAGATCACTGCCCACCTCTTTCCTCAAAGGCAAGCCCCAGAGCATTATAAGTCTCCTAGTGTTTTACAAAATACTACTTGAGTCCTTTATGATTGATGCATTAGGTTGTAAGAGTTGACTGGAAACACTTGATGCATGGAAAAACCATGTCTAGATATATATACCTTTATCCTTATGTAGGTCTAGGATTCAATATATGCTTAGCCATGCTTAGACTGGTAGAAATCAGGGTGATTTCCTGTCACCTACGAGATATAGGTGGATACCAAAGCATGGTTGGCTATATTTGCTATCAGTGGAAAAGAACCCTAGGGTAATGTAAATGGAGGCTGGGCAGAGTCTATGTGTAGGTTGACTCATGTGATTCTGTCTGTGCTGATTAAGGACCGTACCATTGTTGGCGCTTCTAACAAGATTGAACGAATGCCTATCACTTAGCTAGCCAGATAACTCATTCTAACCACAAAGCTGAGTAGCTCAACTCAAGGTGGGCCTTGCTCTATAAGAGTGCACACTCTGGATGGTAGTAAGGATGTGCGGGGAGCCAACCATGAGCCCAATGGTAGGGTAGTCCTGATCATCCTGGCAGTTGGTTGTCCCTGACTGTGCGGCGCTAGGTGAACCCGTGAAATGTGTACTTGAGTTGTACCAAAGGTGACCTAAGACTACCTTGGTGCAGGTATGTCTAGGTTTATGTTAGGAATAAATTCCTAGCTTGTTGAAATCGATTCGAATCACCGTCTCTCCCTAGATAGTGAGAAACTTGGCTAGTCCCAACATTATAGTAATTGTACTATGGAATGTGATGGTTCGGATAAACATGGCATTACTATCAGTAGTAATTGTACACCGGCTATGGTTACTATTGTATGCTCTGAAAATGATATATCACATGTTTGGCATAGGATAGTTGCTAATCTATAGATGAATAGCTAAATTAACTTGATGACTAGAACTATAATTGTATAACTGAGTTAATCGCTTTTTATGTAAAAATGTTATCAAGCTACCTCCACTCATAAAGCCTTGGATAATCCTTGGAGTCATTTATTTCTAGTTTATGACAGGTAAGTCTAGCTGAGTACCTTCTCGTACTCAGGGCTTTATTCCCATTGTTGTAGATGGTACTGTCTATCATGGCTATTGCAAGAACTGCTTCTATCCCGCCATGGATGAGGAGTGAGCCTTGGGCAGGCTTCCTTAATAATCCTTCTATATGCTTTTGTGGATGGTGATCATGTGTTGGCACTGTATTTGAACTATGTTAGCAAATGCTACTTTCAAACTTTAATTTGCTTCTACTACTATCTATCAAACTTGGTTTGTAATAACTCTATTTCGCACTCTAATGAATGAATTGTATCTGTGAACTTTATGTAACATGTGACATGTATGTTGAATCATGTATGATCTTGGTTGTATGTGGATCATTTATTGAGACCCATCGTGGTACTCGATGGACTACTAGGTTTATATAGGCTCAAGTATGGCAGTGCAACCGCTTATAGGCTACCATTGTACTTGTGCTCTTATAAATTGGTCGGTTCCGCAACAGCTAGCATTAGAGCAAGATTCAACATTAATTGCCACATGTGTATTTAAAACAAAGGTTTTTGTTTTCCAAAACCATTTTCTTGCAACTAATAGCTATATAAATAGGTATTTGAAACCTAGAGTTGAAATCTAAAGTGTGCCAGTGATCACTTTCTTATGCCCTAGTTAAGGACTCTTATGTGGCTAATTAAGTACTAACATGGGGGTTTTTACTTTTGTCATTTGTACTGCATGCTATTGTATGGATGCCACTCACTTGAGTGGTAATGTATGGATGAAATGCCTCTACGCCAAGGTAAGAAGGTAAGTTGATATGTGGCATGACCGCAAGATGTGAGCATGCAGTCGGGAAGAGCTAGTTTTGATACGGCTATGTATGCATGCTAGCATGTGTGTATGGTGCATATTTAATTGTGGGTAATAAACTATCATCGGGTGGCTTTGATATGGAAGTATATGTATGGGTATACATATATGGAAGTATTTAGTTGCAACATAGAGCCCAGATTTACATTCTACATATATAATTGTGGGGTTAGGCTAAAATTAAACTCTTGTGCAGGTACACTAACAACGAAACATGTAGCCCGGCTAGCTACACTATATATGAGAGAACGCATGTATGCCACCGGGTATGTCGTTAGAAATAATTTTTCCTAAGTTTGTAAGGATGTACGGAACATGCATGCATCATGATAAATTATTATTCAAATACTTGCATTGTTCCTCCCCTTATAGATCCTTACTCAATTATGTAACTCTTATCTAGACTTTGTCTCACAAGAGTTGGATATGTTGTTGGTATAGATGGCAGCACCGACTGGAAGTTTGAATTTCCTATTGATGTTTGGAACTCCTACCCTACTTTGGAGAGTCTTGCACTATACGGGGTATTATGAACCACCCCTCTATCAATGGAATGAAGAGTACCTAGAGGGACAACCATGGTATGAAGTGTGGCTAACCATACCAGCTCGTACTCAAGCACCCTTCTGGTAGGAATGGAAGGCAGAATCTAAAGGAAGAACTCCTTGGGAGGCTGCCCAAGTAGTAGCCTTCGAGGTACTAAGTTAGATCTATCAGCAGCATGGGAATGAACTTACCGGTTGTGCCACTGGTATTTTTCCTCGGGTGGATCCATCCACAGCAGTGTGGGCACAGCGCAACCACAATGCATTGATCTAAGATTGGGATGAGCGGGCAGACAGTTCTAGTCCCTCTATGAGCACCATGTTTGTAGTAATGAAGATGTTCTACCCTCATCAGGACACTAGGGACTTCTAGCAAGAATCCTATACCACTTGCATGGATAAGCTCATGAGAGCCAAAGCTGCACAATGTAAGCTCAAGAAGTGTGTGTGCAAGCACAAAAAGGCAGCAAGTGAGGCTCGATGGGAAACTGATCAAGCATATGTAGCTTTGGGGAATCTCCACACCCAAATGGAGCAAGTCGATCAATAGAGAGCTGCTGCTCAAGAGGCATGGGTGGATGATCAGGTAGTGTTAGCAGGACTATGGGAGCAGGTGGAGGCTACTCGTGCTGAGGCATCTAGAGCTACGCGCTGGTGAAACCTAGCGAACAACCATGCCACTTTAGTAGAAGCAGAACATGATAGGACCCATGTTGTGAGCGCCATGTAGGACCGTGCTGAGAGGGACTTGCGTCAGCAGCTTGCATAGGCCCAACATGTAGTGATGGATCTTCAACATGAGGTGCATTATTTGAACAACCAACTGCACCCGATCCTTGATGAGGAAGATGAAGATCCAGAAATGTTAGTAGAATATGACGGCTAGGATGAGGAAGAAGTGGAGCCAGAGAATGAGGATGATCCTATCTCTAATCTCAACAGTGATCATAATGAAGATTATAGTCGCCTAGTGACTAGTTGAAATGCTAGATGTATGCCCGCTATTATGTAATGGACTTGTAGTTGAAGTTTGGTAATTTTAGTTGGACTTTCATGTAATATTGGTACTCGCATGGTTTCACATTTGGTTGAATGTTAATGCAATTCCTGTTCGTTTTATGGGTGAATATGATTATGCCTTTTATATTAACACATTGTGAGCCCGATAAGTGGTCAAATTGGTCATATCATGTTGAGAGAATGAATTATTATGCCTCTATTTTATTGTATGAATTTAAGATTCTCTCTAGTAATTTTAGTTTGACATGATTATACAATTCATCTGCAATCTCTTGACATCATCCAATAATCACTTATTGTTGCAACTTTGTAGATGACTCGTACTCATGCTGGAGCTGGCAGCAGCCATGAGGGCAATGACGGTGACTTACCACCACCGCCACCACCATCTACTAATGAGTTCTTTGCACAATTTTTGGGAAGTTAGAGGACTATGGAGGAAATCCTACGCCTCATTACGCAGAACATGACTCGCGCCCACCAACAGCAATAGGGGCCTGAGCCAAATCAGTACAACACCTTCAAGGATTTTCTAGATACCAAGCCTCCTATCTTCAAGGTGGTTGAGGAACCACTCCAGGCGGATGAGTGGCTCAAAACTATTGAGCAAAAGTTCCATTTGCTGAGGGCCACCGAGCACCAAAAGGCAGAATATGCGTCCCATCAGCTGCAAGGACTGGCTAGGATTTAGTGGACCCATTTCCTATCCTCCCTACCTGCCAATGCATAGGTCACATGGGAGGAGTTCAAGTTAGCCTTTAGGGTACATCACATTCCCCCATGGCTAATGCGCATGAAGGTAGCTGAGTTTATGTGACTCACACAAGGGACCAAAACCCTTACTGAGTATATGCATGCTTTCAATAATCTATCTCATTATGCCCTAGGTTTTGTTGACACTGAAGAAAAGAAGATATAAAGCTTCAATAGAGGCCTTGGCACTGAGTTGATGAAGACTATGGCCAACTCTAGGTGCACCACCTACAATGAGTTCATCAGTGATGCATTGACTCAGGAGAACCACAACAATCTACATGTGGTAGCAAAGGGCCACTAGAGGGTAGCTGAGGTAGGTGCCTTAGGGTCTTCCTAGTCCATAGCTCTAGTGGTAGCTAGGCTACAGTTTCAACCACAAGCGCCCAAGTTCAGGCCTCCTCTACCAAAAGCTCAGACCAACCAACCTCAGAAGATGTTACATAAGGCGTTCACCATTGCCTTACCCAAGGAGAATGGAGGGCAAGGAAGCTTAGTAGGACCCAAGAGTAATCAACCCTACTTTAGCTATAATCAAGTAGGTCATTGGGCAAAGGAATGCCCCCATCCTAAGAAGAACAACAATCAGAACCAAAACAATCAGAGGTAGGCGAATCCTAAGGCATGTTCTGGGAACATGCACTACATCACTGTTGAAGAGGTGGCCACTAGAGAGGTTGTCACTACAGGTATGTTTCTTGTTAACAAGCATCCCGCCATTGTTTTATTTGATTTTGGAGCTTCTCATTCATTTCTGAGCCAAGCATTTGCATCTAGACATGATCAGAAAGTAATTGAGGTAAGCAAGGGTGGTTATAGTATAAGTTCAGCTGGGGCTACTATCTCTACAAATAAGATAGTCAGAAATGTGCTCATCTCTATATAAGGGAGGGAGTATACAATGGATCTGATAGTATTACCTGGATTATCTATAAGTGTAATCTTAGGCATGAATTGGATGAGCAATCATGGTGTTCTCATTGACACTAGCACTCAGACCATTATGTTGAGAGAACCCAAGGGAGGTAATGCTTTCTTAGTACCACTTTCCCAAAATTTTGAACTCCAACACTTGGCTTGTGCTATCCAAGCCACTACCCTATGTGATATCCCAGTGGTTTGTGAGTTTCCTAATGTATTCCTAGATGAGTTACCAGGTTTACCACCTGATAGGGATGTGGAATTTAGGATTGAGTTAGTACCAGGTATGGCACCTATCTCAAGGAGACCCTATAAGATGCCACCAAATGAGCTAGCCAAACTTAAAATTCAGTTACAAGAACTGTCAGACAAAGGTCTCATTCAACCTAGTTTGTGTCCATGGGGATGTCCAGCTTTATTTGTGAAGAAGAAGGATAAGTCCTTAAGAATGTGTGTGGATTATAGGCCACTTAATGCTATGACCATCAAAAATAATGAAAGCATCTAGACCCCTAGTTGGGTTTCGGTGATTAATGACAATACAAGATTACTATGACTAACGTATGTTTTGTAGAGGCAATTAAGTTAGGTCATGGTAATGGAGATCAATTGGGCAATCAAGGTGGTCATGCCCCTATGATGGAAATCGTTTTGGTTTTTAAAGGATTGATGACAAGGTTAAGGATGACAAGTTCTAAGTGTTGATTGGACTTGGAGAGACACTTAGAGTAGTTTAGGACTTTGTTTTTCCTTTGGTCGTACTATTAAGGGGGGTATGGATAGGTAGCTTGACCTAGATGAGTCTAGTGAGTTAGGTGTGGTGCACACTTATCAAAACTAGCGCTAGGTAGCTCCTACATATGCCTAAGATCCAATGGAGCAAACTTCATTCACATATGATCGAGAGTTGGAAGTGAATGGAGGGTCAAATGTTGACCGGATGCTGGCTCTGGTCGGACCGGACGTTGGCTGCAGGGTCCGGTCAGTTCATTTGATCAAGGAGATTATGTTCGGTGCGACCGGACGCTGAGAGGTCGAGTGATCGAACGCTGAGAGGTAGTGTCCGGTCGACTCTAGTAAGGTTCCAAAAGAGAAAATCTATGACCGGACGCGTCTAGTTGGTACTGATCGGACCCTGGGGGTTCAGCATTTGGTCGAGTACAATAAGGTTCCAGTGAGGGTTAAATGTGACAGGACGTGTTCGGTCAGTGGTGATCGGACCCTGCCAGCGTCCGGTCAACACTAAAACACTGGTGTGCGGGTTGAACTGATCGGAGCGTCCGGTCAACATGACTAGAGCATCTGGTCACCCCGTAGAGGCACATAACGGTTTGTTTTTTAGCCCACGTTATAAATAGAAGCTCCACTCATGTGTGGAGTCACTTTTGCTCATTCCAACAGCTGAGAAACACGTTTGTGAGTGCCAAGAAGAGCATGGTCCTAGTGAGGTGATTGAGATTTGAGAATCCAAGAGAGTAGCCTCCTTAGTGAATCAAGAGTAGCAAAGTGTGCATCCACCATTCTCATTAGGCTTCGCGTGGTCAAGTGAGAGTTCGTGTTTGTTACTCTTGATGATCGCCATCACCTAGATGGCTTGGTGGTGATTGGGAGCTTGGTGATCACCCGACGGAGCTTGTGGGTGACCCAACTCAAGTTGTGAGCGGTTGTGGGTGATTCACCACGATGGAGTGTCAAAGAATCAACCCATAGAGAGCACTTGATCCTTGCACGGATCAAGGGGGAGCTACACCCTTGTGCGGGTGCTCCAATGAGGACTAGTGGGGAGTGGCGACTCTCTGATACCTCGGTAAAACATCGCCGTGATCCTCTCTCTCTATTTACTTTGAGCATTTACTTTGAGTAATTCAATACTTATTTTTACATTCATAGAATTGCCATGCTAGAGTAAGTTTGGAACATAGGTTGCAAGTCCTTTGTTCATTAGATTAATAGAAACACTTTTCTAGGCACAAGGGGTTAATTGGGCTAACCGTAGGATTTAATTATTGCAAGAAAATTTAGAATTAGCCCAATTCACCCCCCCTCTTGGGCATCTTGATCCTTTCAATTGGTATTAGAGCCTTGTGCTCATGTTTTTAAGCTTAATCGCTTAGAGCAAGATGTCTCATGGGGATGGACCTCCTCCTATCTTTGAGGGAGATGACTTTCCATATTGGAAAATCTGCATGGAGGCGTACTTAGAAGCTCTAGACGTTGGTATTCTTAGAGCCGCCTCACAAGGCTTCCCAAAACCTCAGGATGCTACACACTTACAAGGCGATGAGGTTAATTATGAAAAGTGGAATACAAAGGCTTGAAACACCATCTTTAGAGGTTTTGCAAAGATGTGTTCAACCGCGTAAGGAACCACAAAGACGCCCATGCACTATGGTTGGATGTTTGTGTGCTCCATGAGGGATCCAAGAGTGAGCATGAGGAACGCTATCATCTTGTGATTAAAAAGCTAAATTCATTTGAGATGCTTCCCAAAGAATGTGCTAATGAGATGTATTCACGTTTGAATGTTCTTGTAGAGGAAGTCAATGGGCTTGGACTTACTCAAATGTCACCATCCGATGTTGTGAGAAAGATCTTGAGTGTCCTCCCCATTGACAAATATGGGCATATTATGACCATGCTACACCAAGGTGATCTTTCCACCACTACACCGACACAAATCTTGGGAAAGATCAATGCTAATGAGATGTACATGCACATCATGCCACAAGATGGCTCATCCTCTACCAAGAAGAAAGAGAAGGACATAGCATTCAAAGCTAGCCAAGATAAGGGCAAAGCAAGACTTGAGTATGAGAGCTCAAGTGATGAAGAAGATGAAGATGAAGATCTTGCTCTCATGGTGAAGAAAGATACCAAAATGCTAAAGAAGCTAAACAAGAGTGGCATCAAGTTCGATGGCAAGAAGAAGAAGTTCTTCACAAGCTCTAGAAGAAAGCCAATCTCTGAAATGGATTGCTTCAATTGTGGTGAACTTGGTCATCTAGCACACCAATGCACCAAGTCCAAGAAAGACAAGTTCAAGAACAAGAACAAGGGCAAGAAAGATGACTCAAGTAACGAAGATGAAGATGAGAAGAAGAAGAACAAGCCATATAAGAAGAGAGATGGCAAAAGAGGGACTTCCACAAGAAGAAGAGTGGAAAGGCCTACATCATCGGTGATTGGCTCACGGACATTGATTCATCTAGTGGATCATTCGATGATGATAGTGAAAATGAGAAGGTGGCCGCCATTGCTATTGATCTTTCATCTTCACTGCCACCATCACCATTATCCTCTACACACCTATGCCTTATGGCCAAGGGTGAATGCAAGGTAACTAATAATGATGATAGTAGTGATGATGAGCAAGCTAGTGATGATGATAGCGATAGAGATGATGATGATTCACCTTCATATGATGATCTTGTTAAAATACTAAGACAATACACCAAGATCATTAGAAAGAGTAGAGCTAAAAATGAAAAGCTTGATGCTAAAAATAATTCACTCTTAGCAAAATGCGATACCTTGGAAAAGGCTAATGTTGAGCTTAAAGAGACAAATGATGCTATATCATCCAAACTCAAGGAGCTCAAATCTTCTAAGAAAGAGCTTAAAGATAAACATGATAAACTTAAGTGGGTGCACAATGAGCTCATCACTAGCCACAACAAGCTAAAAGATGAACATACAACTCTAAAGATCAATTATGATACTCTTGTTATTGCTCAAGAATTTTTACCAAATGAGCCACATGATGTTACTAACCATGTTGTCAAGATTGATATAGCTACATCATGTGATGATTTGATTGATGAGAGCATTGAGCAAGGATCTAGTGGCAAATGCAAGAAAGTGGTTGAGTGCAATGACTATGATGAATATGTCAAGCTCAAGAATACAAATGAAAAGCTCATGAAAGATCTTGAAGAGATGAAAAGCCACAACACCATTGTGCTAGAAACTCTTGATCATGATGAAGAGTTGATCCTTGAGAATGAGAAGCTCGAAGAAGAGAACAAGAAGCTCAAGGAAGAGAAGAACAATGATATTCTCAAGGAAGAGAACAAGAAGCTCAAGATGGGATTGAGCAAGTTTGCAAGAGGAAAGCATCTCCAAAGTGAGCTACTCATGAACACCATCATGAAGATGGATAGAAGTGGCATTGGATATGTGGCAAGTGTAGAGAAGAAGAAGGCTCAAGTTCAACAACAACAATCAAAGCCAAAGCCAAAGCCAAAGAGATGTTTTGAGTGTGGACAAGAAGGCCACTTTGCTCATGAGTGCCAAACTCCACCGCCACAACCCTTGCCCAAGCATGCTAGACCCTTTGCCTTCAATGCTCACTACATGCTTAGAAAGGATTCTAGTGGAAAGATGAAAGTCATGTTCTTAGGACCCCCTAACAAGAATAGGCCTAAGAAGATTTGGGTGGCCAAGTCACTTGTTGAGAAGGTGAAGGGCCCTCAACAAGTTTGGGTTCCTAAAGCTTGAATCTCTTATGTGTATGTGAACTACAAGACCAGTGGAAGTCATTGGGTTATTGATAGTGGTTGCACTTAACATATGACCGGTGATCCTCGTATGTTCACCTCACTAGATGAAGAGGTAGATGGACAAGAGAGAATAACATTTGGAGATAACTCAAAGGGTAGGGTTAAAGGATTGGGCAAAGTGGCAATATCAAATGATCATTCCATCTCAAATGTGCTTTATGTTGCTTCATTGAGCTTCAACTTGCTATCCATTGGACAATTGTGTGATCTTGGCTTCCAATGCTTGTTCACTGGGAAGGAGGTTGTTGTATCCAAGGTAGATGATAATCAAGTGATATTCAATGGATTTAGATACAACAACTTATATCTAGTGGACTTCACCTCTGAAGATGCAAATTTGAAGACTTGCCTATTCACCAAAACAACACTTGGGTGGCTATGGCATAGAAGACTTGCTCATGTTAGGATGAGCTCACTCAAGAAGCTTATGAAGAATAATTTGGTGAGAGGGTTGAAGGATGTGAAGTTTGAAAAGGACAAGCTTTGTAGTGCATGTCAAGCCGGCAAGCAAGACGCAAATACTCATCCAACCAAAGCTTTCACGTCAACCACAGGAGTGCTAGAACTCCTTCACATGGATTTATTTGGACCAACAACATACAAGAGTTTGGGAGGAAATCTTTATTGTCTTGTGATTGTTGATGACTATTCAAGGTATACATGGATATTCTTTCTTCATGACAAATCCAAAGTTGCATCTTGCTTCAAGAAGTTTGCCAAGAGAGCTCAAAATGAATTTGAAGTGAAGCTCAAAAAGATTAGAAGTGACAATGGGAAAGAATTTGACAACACAAACAAAGAAGCCTATTGTGATGAAGTTGGAATCAAGCATGAAGTCTCCGCAACTTATACTCCTCAACAAAATGGTGTAGTTGAGAGGAAGAACCGGACATTGATCACTCTTGCAAGAACAATGCTTGATGAGTACAACACCCCAAAGCTCTATGGGTAGAAGCAATCAACATCACATGTTATGCATCCAACCACCTATTCCTTCAAAAGTTCCTTGGCAAGACATCTTATGAGTTGCTCAATGGGAAGAAACTGGATGTCTCCTTCTTTAGGGTGTTTGGTTGCAAATGCTACATCTACAAGAAGCGGCAACACCTAGGGAAGTTTCAAAGATGTTGTGATATTGGTTTTCTTGTTGGTTACTCATCAAAGTCTAAAGCATATAGAGTATTTAATCATGCCACCGGCTTGGTTGAAGAAACATATGATGTGGAATTTGATGAATCTAACGGCTCCCAAGGAGCACATGAGAATCTTGATGATGTAGGTGATGAACCATTGAGGGAGGCTATGAAGAATATTCTGGTGGGAGACATCAAGCCAAAAGATGATGAAGATGATGTACAAGTCATTGATCAACCTTCTTCATCAAGTGTGCCACAAGATGGTGAAAAAGATGGGAGAGTAGAAAATGAAGATACTCATGTCTCCCGTGAGCAAATGGTGGTACAAGCACAAGATATTGATGCTCCACAACCTCCTCCTCAAGTGGTCAATAGAAGAAATACACCTCTCCTACAAGATCATCCACAAGATCTCATCATAGGGAGTCCATCAAAGGGTGTAATGACTCGATCTTAAAAACTTGCTTCATTTATTGCTCATCCCTCTTTTGTCTCTTGCTATGAGCCTACCAAGATAGAAGAAGCTCTTAAAGATCTAGATTGGATCAATGCCATGCATGAAGAGTTGAACAACTTCACTTGCAATGAAGTTTGGACTCTTGAAGAGCGACCAAAAGGTGCAAGAGTCATTGGAACAAAGTGGGTGTTCCACAATAAGCAAGATGATCAAGGTGTTGTTGTGAGGAACAAGGCAAGACTAGTTGCAAAGGGGTTCTCCCAAGTTGAAGGTTTGGATTTTGGAGAGACCTTTGCACCGGTTGCAAGATTAGATGCCATCCATATCCTACTTGCATATGCATCACATCATGAAATGAAACTATATCAAATGAATGTGAAAAGTGCATTTTTTAATGGCTTTATTAATGAACTAGTCTATGTTAATCAACCTCCCGGGTTTGAAGACCCTAGATATCCTAATCATGTTTATAGGTTGTCCAAGGCACTATATGGGCATAAGCAAGCCCCAAGAGCTTGGCATGAGCGCCTTCGGTACTTCCTCATTGAGAAGGGCTTCACCATTGGGAAGGTCGACACCACACTATTCACCAAGAAGCTTGATGGGCATATCTTCATTTGTCAAGTATATGTTGATGATATCATCTTTGGATCATCAAATGAAGACTCATGCAAAGAATTTGGTGAATTGATGTCAAAGGAGTTTGAGATGTCAATGATTGGTGAGCTTACATTCTTTCTTGGTTTTTAAGTCAAGCAAATGAAAGAAGGCATCTTTATCTCTCAAGAGAAATACACAAAAGATCTTCTCAAGAGATTCAAGATGGATGAATGTAAGCCAACCAAGACACCAATGCCTACCAATGGACACCTCGACCTAGATGAGGGAGGTAACCCGGTTGATTAAACTCTCTACCATTCCATGATTGGTAGCTTGTTATATTTAACCGCATCTAGGCCCGACATCATGTTTAGTGTGTGTATGTGTGCTAGATTTCAAGCCAATCCTAAGGAAACACATTTAATTGCTATAAAAAGAATCCTTAGGTATCTTAAGCACACACCAAGCATTGGCCTATGGTATCCCAAAGGAGCTATATTTGAATTAGTTGGCTATTCCGATTCGGATTATGCCTGTTGCAAAGTTGATAGAAAAAGCACATCCGGCGGGTGCCATTTGCTTGGTAGATCACTTGTGTCTTGATCCTCCAAGAAACAAAATAGTGTGGCTTTGTCCACCGCCGAAGTGGAATACATTGCCACGGGTGCTTGTTGTGCACAAATATTATACATGAAACAAACTTTGCTAGACTATGGTATAGTTCTAGAAAAGGTACCTCTTTTGTGCGACAATGAAAGTACGGTAAAACTTGCAAATAATCCGGTTCAACACTCACGCACCAAGCACATAGATATCCGTCATCACTTTCTTAGAGATCATGTTGCTAAAAATGATATATCACTAGAAGGTGTAAGGACCGAGGATCAATTGGCGGATATCTTCACTAAACCGCTAGATGAGGTTACATTTTGTAGATTGCGGAATGAACTCAATGTGCTTGATTTTAGCAACTTCACTAAAAATTGAGCTTGTGTTGTCCCATGCATTCATTGTAATATACAACATGATTAATTTTTGGAAATGCATATAGGGCTTGTCTAACATGGTTAAGATAACTGCTGAAAAGCGTGTGAAGAAGTTTAACCTTGGATCAAACTTGACAAGCAACTAGATTTACTTACAAGTATTGCATATGCATGGATGTTGTTTTGTCATTTTGTTCCATTTGCCCTCTTATTGCCTATTTTCTTAAAAAGAATTATAGCCTATGGCAAAATATTTTGAAAAATATGAGGGTTTGAGAGAGGTCACTCACATCAGTCCCAATTGGTGTTTATTTGGATCTTATTTGAGTTGGGACTTGATTGGGAACAGGCAGCGCGAAGAAACATTGAAGATTTGCTGGAAAAGAGTGACCGGACGCTGCACCAGACTCTGCAGTCCAGTGTCTGGTCAGTTCACAGGAGGCGAACTCGCTGCGAAGGAGTGACCGGACTCTATCTTTCAGCATCTGGTCAGAAGATGTCTTAGCATCCAGTCGTGTGAAGAAGACGAAGGCTAAGTTGACTGGACTCTGGCTGTGTCTGGTCGGTGTCCACCGGACGCGTCCGGTCACGATTCTAGAGGAATTGGACCTCTCTGGAATCGATCAGACGCTGGGTGGTAGCATCCGATCGCTACCACCAGAGCGTCCGGTCAGTAGAAAACGTGTGTTTTTTGGACTTCTCATCCATTTCCTTTTCTACTCACATGGGGGACCCCTTTATAACAAATCCGGCCATACCTATCCTGCATCCGCTCCCTACCCTAGCCGCAAGCCACCAGAACCGCCGCTCGAGCTCCGCACCACCGCTAGCCCGCACTGCCTCCATCGCCACCTCCCGTGTTCGTGCGCCGTCTCCTATGCCCTAGCAGCCACACATCTGAGCCCGTGTGCCACCACCAGCGCCTCCCCGAGTCACGCCTTCACTACCAACCACCATGCAGCAAGCTCCGCTGTGCCTGCCCTAGCACCGTGCTGTTCCCATGCACCACCAAGCCTCCACGCCAAGCTCCACCACCATCCTCTCCTGCGCACCTACCGTGCTTCCTTGCCACCAAGAGTCACTACAAAGTTCTCACCCATTGCTCTGCGCTAGTAAGGCCATGCCCTAGCATCTACTTTGCTTTGATCTAGATCGGTTTCAAAGCTTTGACTTCAATTGCATCTAGGGCTGTCAATTCACCACTCAACCCTAACTCTAGCTGATTTGGTGTTTCCCCCACGGGACGCTTTTCTCTTCTCGGATCATCGGTTCATCAGGTAGCAAGCTAGTCGCTTCAATTTCATACCTACATTGCTTGCTCTCTTAGGGTTTCGCATCTATTAGAAATATCATATTTATTCGTATATCTATCTATTCCATTATCTAGTGAGTCAGTGCTATTGAGGTGACAGGTGCTGTTGTCAGTTAACTCAGGGCCAAGCTCACGAGTAAGGATCGAGGCCAAGCCTCGAAAGTGTTAGTGGATAGTTGATCTTGTCAGCGGTAGTGGTTCTAGTCAGATCTGATGGCTCACACCAAGAATGTTGGTGGTGGTCCAGGAGATGATGATTGGAGGCCTCCACCTCGCCTACCTATAGGTCCTAAAGGCAAGGCAACGAAGAAGGTTGCATCAAAGAAGTGCAAGTACTCTGATGTAGAGACAGCGAGAGCAGCAGCAGTTGCAGAGGTCATAGAGCGTGCCGAGAGAGGAGGTGCCTATAGTAGAGTTGTCATTGCAGATCAGCCACTTTCACCGAAAGCAAGGGCTGGAATCGAGCTAGTTGAGCGCCTTCATGGTGGTGCACCTGGGACTATCATGGTTGTAGGAAGGCGTCATGCTATTGATGAGAGTTAGCCATATGGGGAGTCATAGCAGGTGCCACAGTAGACTCAGGAGCCTCAGCCAGCTCAGGAGACATAGGAGGGACAGTCGTCACAGCAGCCTCAGGAGGCCGAGGAGACTGAGTAGGCCGAGGAGACTGAGCAGGCACCCTAACCACAGCTACGCTGCTCTGGTCATACCCATGTTCCAGTCTCACCGAGGCCACCGACTTAGCGCAGGGGTTCTCATCCACCGCCTTGACCATAGGGTCCGCCTCCAATGACCCACCTTAACTTAAGGGCCACCACGGCCAAGCAGGTTCAGCAGCTGAGGTTTGTAGTATTTGATGTATGGTTTCCTCCAAGGAGGGATGAGAGAGCATCTGAGGGATTATACACACCGCTCTAGAAAGACTTCTACAATGCATATCTGAATAGTGGGGCAGTTTTTAGATCTCAGCGGGTTTGCAGCATTGAGGCTATAGTCGCAACAGCTAGAGAGCATATTTGCCCCTATCTTGCATATCTATCGGGGCTGATAGATTTGATTGGATGGATATGAGTATATGTTCCATCTTGGGTTCGTTAGTTCTATGCTTCTCTTTATATTGACCTGCACCATAGATATATTCACTTTGCATTTAGAGGCAGAGACTACCAACTGATGAGTCAGAGGGTTAGGGAGATTCTGAGGCTACAGGAGCAGCCCGTTAGGTTACATGAGGTCTATTATGGATAGATAGAGCCTCCCAGGTGTCCTCATGGTGACAATGTGCCCCCTACGGACTTGGTTCACCACTGCTTCAAGGAGCCTTTTGGCGAGGGCTCACACAGGAACCCTAGTGACCTTACTCCGATTGCTCAAGTTCTAGAGGCTATTATGAGGAGGACACTACTTCCTAGGATGGGATACAGAGAGGGCTTGACTCATATCCAGCTATGGCTCCTCAATGCCCTGATGTAGTAAACAATGTTTGATATTTGGGATCTTCCTCTGTCTGAGATGGAGGACATGATAGCTAAGGGCTTCAAGGGTCATAGGCAGCTACCTTATGCTCACTAGATCACTTTCATTATCCTCAAGGCAGTGATAGTTAGATCACCAGAGATGGTTGCAGAGTACAGAGGTGCCACCACCAAGTTTCCTACTTATAACATGGCATAGAGGATCAGGCATAGCACGCCACGGGCACCCAGTCAGCCTCATAGTCGTCCAGATATACTAGAGTCTATAGCTTAGCAGGATGAGATCATTAGAGGCATAGCAGCTACTAAGGAGGAGTAGCTTGAGGCATAGTAGGAGGAGAGGAGTGAGTCTAGTGACAGCTCGGATGACGACTACCTGCCTATTCCTCAGATGCCTCCACGCAGACATGATGAAGAGGCCGGTAGTTCTAGGTCCGCTCCACCTGCATCGCAGACGGACCCTGCCTTGATTGTTATCCTTGAGCGGATGCAGTAGGATTAGGCTAGACAGGCTCAGGAGACTGCTGCCAACTTTGCATAGTTTTAGGCTCGTCAAGACCGCTGCCAGCAGCATGTCCTCTAGCAGCAACAGTAGTAGATGCATCAGCAACAGTTACTCACACAGCAGCAGCTTTTGGGATTCATGCAGCATGTAGTGATAGCCATTGGGGCCCCGTAGCCATAGCCTTTGCCCCAGATTGGTCAGCCTACTACCACTATGATGACTCTAGCAGTATGGCCCAGTGGGCTTCAGAGTCAGGGACAGCCTCCAGCTCTGTTTGCTTCTCCCACAATACTAGTGTCCTAGTGGTTATCCTCGCCAGTGGTAGCCCCATAGTTCACACCACTTCAGATGGGCTTCACACCGGATCAGTCACCCTTGCTATTTGTGCCTGACACGTCAGTCTCTAGGAGTCTTGGAGCATCTTTTAGCGAGTTGATAGGGATGCCTACACCATCACATATGCATGCCCTAGGTCCTTCTACAGTAGCTCCCGTTGCCATGACTACTTAGAGGCTCCCTTCTTCTATCACATCTTCAGATCCTACAATAGACATACTAGTAGCATCACATGCAGCACCTACCCTAGCTCAGACCTAGACCGCTTCAGCGATGCTTCCAGCCACAGAGGGTTAGTCAGTATAGAGCTCAGGGTCAGATGATGATGGCGCCTAGTTCCAGCTTGCCCCTCGTACTTCAGCGCCCGGCTCGTCTACTGCAGCCCCGCCAACCGACCCTTAGGTTTTGGTGTTTGACGCCAAAGGGGGAGAGGGTTCAAGTATGTAGACTCAGGGGAGCAACTTTTAGGGGGAGCCTAGATAGCTATTAGTCTATTATATACATTTAGAGTTGTATTTGTGTCATACACTATTACTTTTATGCATTCATGTGTTTACTTTCATGCATACTATTATATCTATGTGATAGTGATATCTACATGATTGTGATATATGACATGTGTGTGCTCTCTACTTTGAATTCCTTTATATGTCATATCACTTGTGTTATGCTCATTTGCTTTTTCTTCCGCGCTTTACTCCAATGCAAATGAGCTTCACCACTTGCACTCATGCTTATTTCATACCTTTTGAGTACATCGTGTTGGCGTGGATCATATAAGCTTGCCTAACTATTTTGTTCTTATTGACAAAAGCTTATATGAACCAAGCATGTCAAAAACCTCACTCTTTCACATACTCAAGGTGACATTGTCATCAATCTCCAAAAGGGGGAGATTGAAAGCATCTAGGCCCCTAGTTGGGTTTTGGTGATTAATGACAATACAAGATTACTATGACTAACGTGTGTTTTGTAGAGGCAATTAAGTTAGGTCAAGGTAATGGAGATCAATTGGGCAATCATGGTGGTCATGCCCCTATGATGGAAATGGTTTCAGTTTTCAAAGGATGGATGACAAGGTTAATGATGACTAGTTCTAAGTGTCGATTGGAGTTGGAGAGACACTTAGAGTAGTTTAGGACTTTGTTTTTCCTTTAGCCATACTATTAAGGGGGGTATGGATAGGTAGCTTGACCTAGATGAGTCTAGTAAGTTAGGTGTGGTGCACACTTGTCAAAACTAGCGCTAGGTAGCTCCTACATATGCCTAAGATCTAATGGAGCAAACTTCATTCACATATGATCGAGAGTTGGAAGTGAATGGAGGGTCAAATGCTGACTGGACGCTGGCTCTGATCGGACCGGACGCTGGCTGCAGGGTCCAGTCAGTTCATTTGATCAAGGAGATTGCATTCGGTGTGACCGAACACTGAGAGGTTGAGTGACCAAATGTTGAGAGGCAGCGTCCGGTAGACTCTAGTAAGGTTCCAAAAGAGAAAATCTACGACCGGACGTGTCCGGTCAGTACTGACTGGACCCTAGGGGTTCAGCGTCCGGTCGAGTACAGTAAGGTTCTAGTGAGGATTAAATGCGACCAGATGTGTCCGGTCAGTGGTGATCGGACCCTGCCAGCGTCTAGTCAACACTAAAACACTGGTGTGCGGGTTGAACTGACCGGAGCATCTAGTCACCCCGCAAAGGCACATAACGGTTTGTTTTTTAGCCCACGTTATAAATAGAAACTCCACTTGTGTGTGGAGTCACTTTTGCTCATTCCAATAGCTGAGAAACACGTTTGTGAGTGCCAAGAAGAGTAAGGTCCTAGTGAGGTGATTGAGATTTGAGAATCCAAGAGAGTAGCCTCATTAGTGAATCAAGAGTAGCAAAGTGTGCATCCACCATTCTCATTAGGCTTTGCATGGTCAAGTGAGAGTCGTGCTTGTTACTCTTGGTGATCGCCATCACCTAGATGGCTTGGTGGTGATTGGGAGCTTGGTGATCACCCGATGGAGCTTGTGGGTGACCCAACTCAAGTTGTGAGTGGTTGTGGGTGATTCATCACGATGGAGTGTCGAAGAATCAACCTATAGAGAGCACTTGATCCTTGTGCGGATCAAGGGGGAGCTACACCCTTGTGCGGGTGCTCCAACGAGGACTAGTGGGGAGTGGTGACTCTCCGATACCTCGGCAAAACATCACCGTGTTCCTCTCTCTCTATTTACTTTGAGCAATTCAATACTTGTTTTTACATTCATAGAATTGCCATGCTAGAGTAAGTTTGGAACATAGGTTGCAAGTCCTTTGTGCATTAGATTAATAGAAACACTTTTCTAGGCATAAGGGGTTAATTGGGCTAACCGTAGGATTTAATTATTGCAAGAAAATAGCCCAATTCACCCCCCTCTTGGGCATCTTGATCCTTTCAAACAAGTATCCTTTACCTCATATTGATATCTTATTCAATCACTTGGCAAAAGCAAATGTATTCTCCTTGATTGACTTGAGGTTAGACTATCATTAGATAAAGATCAGGCCAGAGGATATACCTAAAATAGCTTTCTCCACTAGGTATGGCTTGTATGAGTATTTGGTCATGTCTTTTGGACTGACAAATGCTCCTGCCTACTTCATGTACTTGATGAATTCGGTATTCATGCCCGAGCTCGACAAGTTCATGGTTGTGTTTATCAATGATATCTTGATTTATTCAGAGAATGAGGCAGATTATGCAGAGCATCTGAGAATTGTTCTGTCCATATTAAGGGAACATAAGTTATATGCAAAGTTTAGCAAGTGTGAATTTTGGTTGAGTAAAGTACCTTTCTTGGGTCACATCTTATCAAGAGAGGGAATTTCTGTAGACCCATCTAAAGTACAAGAGGTCATGGATTGAAAGGCCCTGTGATGAGGACATAGCACCTTCGGATACGAACAATTATTATAAGGTGCGCTCATTCCTACATTTGCATAGTGGCTTTTGTTATAATTCACTTGGTTCCACATATACATGTCACTATTTGATTGTAGGTTCAAATGTGTTTCATAATGGAAGTTCATCAAAGTTGAACTTTTGGTTCGTCGGCAACCCGACAGTGCCTCATTGGGAAGGCCATAACTCATCCATCCGGAGTGCGATCGAGGTCAATGAGCACTTGATGGAAATATTGTTTGATAAGCTTTCAAATAGATATGGTCCCATCTCAATATCACATCGGCTAGGCCTCCAAATTATTAATATATTCTATCGCTATTTCTGGCGGGAGCTACACTATTGTCATGGGCTTGTTAGACATCCTTGGGACCCCGGCCCAAGTTGGAGCACGCCCCAAGAAGATGGAGAACACCTAAGAGATGGCCTTGGACGTCCTCCTCCTTGGCCACCACCTTAGGAGGCCAGTAAGGACGTCCAAGCCAAGCCAGAGGCCCAGTCCAATCCGAGTTTGAGTCTGTCTCAGCCATGAGGACCAGTCTACAATAAAACGGATGCTCCGGATGCATCCGAAATCCGTTTTCAATGATCCACATATGGATGGAAAGATAATTTGATAAGGAAGCCAATCCAAGTGGTCTCACATCAAAATCTCTTTGGAATCAATAGGAATCGTCGAAACAAGTCAGCATCCAGAATCTGTCAGGGTGCTGCGACACCTTCTTTTGGGCCGTTGGGTCTTGTAACGTGTTGGGACACCTTTAGGACGTGAAGAGGGATCCTTGGATGTCCCTTAGGCTATATAATCAGTAGCCACCACCTACTTTAGGGTTTGGGTTTTGCTTAGATTATTCTATCAAGAAACAGTTTCGCCGTTCTTCGGTTTGTGAGACCCCAACTCGTGAGATTAATCATACATCTGCAATTTGGTTGCGATCTTTCTTGTTCTTGCTTGTGTTCTTCGTTGCGCAGGCAGGGATTAGCCTTCTTGGCGAGGTCAACCTGGTCCGAGACTCGGTTGATAACCAGAGGAGCTGTGGTGCTAAGATTGCAGGGTTCGATCTTTCGATCTGAAGCCGGATCGGTGTGTCATTCTCCGCCACAACGATAGTTACCATCACCTGACGGAAGATCGGGATCCTCGTCTCCATTAAGTGGTAATCAGAGCTAAGGTATACCATCAGGTTTACTTTTATTCCCTAGTTTGAGAGTTTTGCATTCGTCCTATAGTCCAGTGCCATACTTTTATTTCCTATCATAGAACCTTCCGCGCCATAGCCTTTGCATATTTCAGTTTCAGATTTCGTTGTTGAGTTTATGTCCTAGGTCAAAGTCTTGTTGCTAGTTTAGATTGTGTTCTTTTCTAGTTTGTGTTGATCCCTCCACCCACCGCTATTCCGTATCACCATCGGTTTGCATCTTGTGTCCACTAAAACCCTTATTCGAGCAGGTTCCTTAAAACAGTCATAACTTTTGCATCCGAACTCGAAACGGGGAAAATTTTATATCTACGGAGAACGCCAGAAAATTTTAGATCTATTTCATCCCAGCATAGTTGGGTTCTCAAAAATTAGATTTGTGAAATTCGATTAGGACAATTGAGTTTCTAGGCCCACAAGTTTTGGTATGCTTTTTAGAGCACAGTCCTAATTTTCTATAGGCCACATCTTTTATTCAATTGAGCTCAAATTTTTTGTGGTTTATTCTTGTGTGCTCCTTGCTGAGAAAAAAATATCAAAAGAGCAAAAGCAAGAAAAAAAAGATTGGACAAAAAAAATAAAAGAAAAAAAATAGTAAAAGAGAATAGAAGATATCGAAAAGGAGCACATAAGGAACACTCAATAGCTCTATTGTTTATGGTATCTTTTGCCTTGTTCATATCCGTTGCTACCTTTAATACTTGTTTCCTTTCATCCTTGTTTCATCTCTTGTTTATCACAACTGGTGATAGAAACACGTATAGGCCAGCAACTAGGACAAGTCCTCTGGACATTTATTCAATATTGCTATCTGTCACTGACTTGTGTGCCATATATATATATTTGTTCTTTTTTGTGCCTCCCAAGCTCCACATATACTTCAGATCGGTACAGAAAAAGACCCTTGCAATCTCGGTACCACTGCCTCACAGGTATCACGAACCAGCCACCGGTTGTACTGCCACTGCTTGCGTTGGTAAGAACTTTGTAAGAGCTTGGTAAGACGCTTCCACTTGTTGTGAAAAGTGACACCACTGTAACCACGTAGTCATTTGGTAGGGACAACTTTCACCGTTTGGTCCTTGTTTTTGTGTTTACAATGACAAGTTGTTCGTATCCACCGACTTATGATGGTATAGGTGCTGATGAGTACATGGAGTGGGAAATTGCCATCGATAACATATTTGCTACTCGCTTTATGTGTCCAAGGAGAAAGGTAAAAAATGTAGCTAGTGTTTTGTGACATTCTGCTTTATCTTGGTGGGAGTCTTTAGATCCTTCTGATAAGCCTCAAACTTGGAATGATATGAAAATTCTTATGCGAGAAACCTTTGTTAATCCACCTCCTGTTTTGACTTCATATGATGAGGTGCACCATTTAGAGGAAGAGTCTGTTGTTATTCCTCCTGCTATGCCTAACCTTTTACAGAATAATGTAGAAAAGAGCAAGGATGCCATGACAGAAAATGAGAAGCTCACAGTCTCATGTGAAAATTCAGAACCATCAACTATTACCCCTGCTGAACATGAGAGCAAAGGTAATGCCCATGATGCTAACCTCACAGAAGGTGAGAGTTCTTTTGATGTGCTGAATATTTCCACCAATCATGCTATGATAGAGCAAATTTTAGTGGAGCATTCGCTTGATTTACCTTTGTCACAAGATGATTTGCTTGATGTTTCTTGTGACAAAGATGACTTGCATGATGATGTTTATGTTATACCCATGCAATCATTGAAGAATGATCATGCTATATGTGTGCTGAAAATGAGCACTTGTGCTGAAAATAGACTTGTTATTCATAATGCTAGTGAAGTTGATGAGCTGAAATTATTGTCTTCTTTAAATACTTTGGGTTACATTGAATTTGATGTTCCGTGTAATTTTAGTTCTTTAGAGGAGAAACTTTATGCATATGCTGATTTGCCATGGTTCTCTAGACATACATATCATTTTATTGGAAAATATAATTGTAAAGGAGAGTATATGGTGCATCGTGTCTATATTTGTTCAAATCTGAAATCTCCTTATATTGAGCAAAAGTATGATCAAACAAAGGATTGCAATTGCTATAATCTTGTCATGTCGAGTTCCCCTAGTTTTGTTATAAAGAAACATATTAAATTTCAAGAAGGGGAGCAATGTTGGCTACTACCAACAATGTTTTCTTCATCTAATCCCAAACCGAGGACGGTTTGTTGTCAAGAAGGGGAGGATGATGAGGACATTCGGATACGAACAATTATTATAAGGTGTGCTCGTTCCTATATTTGCATAGTGGCTTTGGTTATAATTCACTTGGTTCCACATGTACATGTCACTATTTGATTGTAGGTTCAAATGTGTTTCATAATGGAAGTTCATCAAAGTTGAACTTTTGGTTCGTCGGCAGCCCGACAGTGTCTCATTGGGAAGGCCATAACTCATCCATCCGGAGTGCGATCGAGGTCAATGAGCACTTGATGGAAAGCTTGTTTGATAAGCTTTCAAATAGATCTGGCCCCATCTCAATATCACATCAGCAAGGCCTCCAAATTACTAATATATTCTGTCGCTATTTCTAGCGAGAGCTACACTGTCGTCATGGGCTTGTTAGACATCCTTGGGACCCCGGCCCAAGTTGGAGCACGCCCCAAGAAGATGGAGAACACCTAAGAGATGGCCTTGGACGTCCTCCTCCTTGGCCACCAGCTTAGGAGGCCAGTAAGGACGTCCAAGCCAAGCTAGAGGCCCAGTCCAATCCAAGTTCGAGTCTGTCTCGGCCATGAGAACTAGTCTACAATAAAACGGACGCTTTGGATGCATCCGAACTCTGTTTTCGATGATCCACATATGGATGGAAAGATAATTTGATAAGGAAGCTAATCCAGGTGGTTTCACATCAAAAGCTCTTTGGAATCAATGGGAATCGTTGAAACAAGTCAGCGTCCAAAATCTGTCAGGGTGCTGCAACACCTTCTTTTGGGCCGTTGGGCCTTGTAACGTGTTGGGACACCTTTAGGACGTGAAGAGGGATCCTTGGACGTCCCTTAGGCTATATAATTAGTAGCCACCACCTACTTTAGGGTTTGGGTTTTGCTTAGATTATTCTGTCAAGAAACAGTTTCGCCGTTCTTCGGTTTGTGAGACCCCAACTCGTGAGATTAATCATACATCTGCAATTTGGTTGCTATCTTTCTTGTTCTTGCTTGTATTCTTTGTTGCGCAGGCAGGGATTAGCCTTCTTGGCGAGGTCAACCTAGTCCGAGACTCGGTTGATAACCAAAGGAGCTATGGTGCTAAGATTGCAGGGTTCGATCTTTCGATCTGAAGCCAGATCGGTGTGTCATTCTCCGCCACAACGATAGTTACCATCACCTGACGGAAGATCGGGATCCCCGTCTCCATTACCCTGACTTTGGTTTATGAAGTTTGGAGTTTTCTAGGGTTAGCAGGTTACTATCATCGTTTCATTCTAGATTTCTCCAAGATAGCTAAACCCATGACTAGAGTACTTCAGAAAGATGAGAAGTTTAGTTGGACACCAGAGTGTGAAGCAGCTTTTCACACCCTAAGGACTCTATTAACTATAGCTCCTGTGTTAGCATAGCCTGATATTAAAAAGCCTTTCGATGTGTTCTACGATGCATCAGGTATAGGTTTCGGGTGTGTGCTCATGCAAGAAGGAAGAGTGATTGCCTATGCTTCTCGACATTTGAGAAAACATGAAGGCAATTACCCTATGCATGATTTAGAGCTTGCAATAGTGGTTCATGAGTTAAAGATATGGAGATATTATTTGTTGGGCAATGTATGTCACATATACACCAATCACAAAAGTCTCAAATATATCTTCACTCAACCTGAGCTAAACATGAGACACCAAAGATGGTTAGAGCTGATCAAGGACTACAATTTGGAAGTGCACTACCATCTATGGAAAGCCAATGTTGTAGCTGATGCACTTAGTCAGAAATCTCATTGCAACACTATGGAAACATTGTTGCAAGATGGATTTAATTTGTTACATCCTGTTGTACTGCACAATATCACCATCAGTTGTTCACTAGAGAGCAAAATCATAGAACTACAAAAGACAGATGTAGGTATATTTCACATCAAGAGAAAAAAATGCAAGAACAAGAAACTAAGCATTTCAGATTAGATGAAAGAGGTGTGCTATGGTTTGAGGACCGACTTGTGGTACCGAAAGACCATGAGCTTAGAAATCAAATTTTAGATGAAGCTCATTCATCCAAGTTGTCTATCCACCCGGGCAGTAGCAAAATGTATCAAGATTTTAAAACCCATTTTTGGTGGACCAAGACGAAGAAGGAAATTGCTGCCTATGTCGCTAGGTGTGATAACTGCAGTAGAGTAAAGGTTGTTCATTTGAAATCTACTGGGTTACTTTAGCCTTTGCCTATTCTAGGTTGGAAATGGGAAGAAATAAGTATGGACTTTATCATAGGCCTTCCACTGACACTACAAGGTCACGACTCCATATGGGTCATTGTAGATCATCTCACCAAGTCAGCACATTTTATATCAATGAACACAAGGTATCTAGCTGGGAAGTACGCTGAGTTGTACATTTCTCAGATCGTGAGACTACATGGGGTACCTAGAACTATAATCTTAGATTGAGGACCATAGTTTATAGCTCATTTCTAGGAACACTTGCACTAGGCTTTGGGGACTAAACTCATCAGAAGCTTAGCATATGATCCACAAACTTCCAAATAGACTGAGCGAGTGAACTAGATCTTAGAAGATTTGCTAAGAGCTTGTGTTGTATCTTCTAAGGGCTCGTGGGAGAAATGGTTACCTTTAGCCGAGTTTTCCTACAACAACAGTTATCAAGCAAGCATCAAGATGGCTCTGTTTGAAGCCTTGTATGGTAGAAAATGCAGAACTTCATTGAATTGGATTGAGCCCGGTGAAAGAAGATACTTTGGTATTGACTTTGTCACTAAAGCTAAAGAGTAGGTGCACATTATCCAATAGCATATGAAAGTAGCTCAGTCAATATAGAAGAGTTATGCCGATAAAAGATGAAGACCACTGACTTTTGAAGTGGGAGACTATGTATATTTGAAAGTGTCACCCATGAAAGGAGTATAGAGATTTGGAGTGAAAAGAAAGCTAGTGCCTAGATATGTAGGGCCATACAAGATTACTGAATGAAAAGGGAATGTTACTTACAAGTTACAACTTCCCCTAGAGATGAGTGCCATATTTGATGTCTTCTATGTTTCTTAGTTAAAGAGATGTCTTCGTATACCTAAGGAAGCCATTGCACCCACCAACATTGAGCTATAATCGGATTTGACCTACGAAGAGAAACCAATCTGAGTGTTAGAAGAGATAGAAAGAGTAACACGGAGTAAAGTCATTAAGTTCTACAAGGTGGTGTGGAATAATCACAGTGAACAAGATGCCACGTGGGAACAGGAGGATTACTTACGTGAGGTTTATCCTACCTTTTTCAAAGAATGGTAGGTCTTGCAAATCTCAGGATGAGATTTCTATAAGGGGGAGGGGCTGTAACACCCTAGGTGTTAGTCTTGCATAACTTGACTTGCATTGCATGAGCATAATCATCAAGCATTCATATGTAAACTTTTACATATGAAACATACAATTGAAACATGTGAAAGATGCCTTGTTATTTTATGTTTCTATATGTGTATGCTTATGATCATGAGTGAATGAGTGTAAATGGTTGATGTTGGTCACTAAAGCACCTTAGCTACACTTAGGATGACTAATGGAACATTATTTATGTAGATCACTTTATCTAATTAAGCTCCAAAGCGATGATATGCTTGTTGACCTGGGAAGCATTATGTCTAACCAATGTATAAAATGCTTGTGTGACCTTAGGAATACATTAAACATGTTTAGAATGTCACTAGGAATAACTTTGGTATTCATGACTAAGGCTAGCTTGGTCTCTAAGACATAGATATAGTGTAAGCCATCATTTGAAAGTGATATGTTTGACCTAGTTTGAACCATGTCATAGAGCCTTTGCATGGATATGTGCACTAAAGCAAAGTTGTAGTTTTTGACTAGAGCAACAACTTTTATTTTTGGGTCATAGGCTCGTTCAGCTCCTAACATGCTTGAAATTGGCTCACAAAAATCAAGATTTCACTATTTTTAGCACTCAAGAAATTTTACTAAGTTAGGTGAACTGACAGTGTTGACGCAGCTGACTTTGTGATGATCTAACTCAATAACTGTTGCAAATTAGTAGATGATGTCTTAAGCAACTTTGTAGCTATTATGTAGATCTCCAACTCTTATTAAGGATTTGCTCTATAACTCGCCACCATTTAGGATCTAGAAGGGAGGGAAAACTCATTGTCAGGCTTCATCACGTGACCCTGATGGTCGTCATGTGTCGTGCCATTGTGGCCGACCACGGGCAGGTCTTGGCCGCTGTGTGGCCGCCACTAGCTGGCGATGGACCCTCGCCGCAGTGCGTCGGTGCACATTATCTGCAAAGCCACGCACCTCAGTTCCACTCACTCATGCTCAGTCCCCCACTCTCTAGTGCTCTCTCTCGCTCTTGCCATGGAGAGCCGAGCACCACCGAGTACCCACACCGCTCCACTGTCGCCTAGCGCCCGCTCCACCATGCCATTGCCTCCTCCATCGAGCCCATAGCTATGCTGCATTCCCCTCTACCTCCTCAATGTGGTTGCCGCACTAGACGAGCTATGGTGAGGGTGAAATCGCTGGTCCCTCCCTCGTCCGAGATCTTGGCTTCCATGGCCGCCTCCACGGTGAGCTCACCGCTCTTGAGCTTGCATGTGCATTTCTTTTGATTCCATGTGTTAGAGCTTGGGTAGGATGTGCACTAGCATGTAGCATGATGTTACGACAAGCCATTGCCTCACCAACGTGGAACACGAAGCGCAGTGCTGTCGCGCCACCGCGCATGCGGGCAGAGCTCGTTGGAGCACCTCACCTAGCCTAGGTAGCCACAATAGGGTCGTGTTGTCTCCACGGAGCTCACACACCTCTCGCCGAGCCTTGCCATGGCTAGAGATGGCTGGCGTACCCTAGCGCAGCACCGTCGTGACGCCATGGTCGGCGACAAGCATGCTCCGTCGCATCTACACTACCGCCACCTAGGTCAATCGATGTGGTTTGATGTGTAAATCACGATGGTGTAGTTAGTTTTGCCAGAGTGCTCGCCATCGGTGAGATAACACCGGCCGACCATCGGGCTCTGCTTCGGCTCACTTACAGGTGGACCCTGCTGACCTGTGGGTCCTTAATGTCAGTGAGAGCAGTTTAGGGTTTCGGTTATTTCTTTTGCGGATTCTTATGCTAACTAAAAAATCATAAGCTGAGTTGTAGAGGTCCATTTTTGGTGAACCAAATTTTGTTGTGTTCCTTAGGAAGTGTAGTATTTTATAAAAATATGAGATGTACAGTTTCTAGTATTTTTATTGGTGATTAAAATGTATTTAGATAAACACTTTTTAAATGTTTATAATCTTGTAAATTATATATCTTGAGCTAGAAATGTGATAAAATTGTGATTCCATTTTTGTTAGTCTTGTGTTGACATGCTCTAGCTAGGAAAAATATTAATCTTGTAGTAAAATTGATTGAAATATGATCTTTCTATTTATCCATTAATAAATGGCATTTTCTAAGGAAAATTATAGGGATAAAAATATGTAATATATTGCTATGCAAATTTTTGTATAGTATTATGGCACTAATAGGAAGGTAAGAAAAATATATAATCTATTGTTTGACACTTTTCTATAGGGTTAACTATTTTCACTAAAATAGGCCTTGCTAGCTTGTCATTTTTATAGGGGATGTTATACATGTCCAAATGGTATAAACTTTTTACAGTGGTCTAAAGGGAGCACTTGGAAGCCACTATAATTTTATGAGAATTTATTGTGCACATTTGTTATATGTTTGTTATTTCCCCTAATTATCTAATGAAATTAAGAAAAGCATTTAAATAAACAAATTGTTATTGACCATGATGTTTTCTATGGTGCTTGTGATACATATGAACTGTTGATGTTAATAGTGAGGCTTAGAATCAATTGGTTGTATGCAACTAATTAATTATCACTTTATAATTAAAATAAAGGGCTGCATGTATAGTTTTGGTTGTGTGGATGAATTCATGTTGATAATGGTCATTTCTATAAAACTTGTTAATAACAAAGTTGTAGATAACTTACTACCTTGTGCTAAATTTTCATGGTCATAGGCCTTAGGGTTTAAGAGTTTTGGCTGTTAGAAGTTTGCTGTCCTAATTGTTTACTTTCTAGACAGATTTGTTTGACTGAATTATTTGACCAAGATAACTATTGAATCACATGAAGAGTATTTAAATAAAGTTGTAGATAATTTTATAAGGTTTCCAGAATGTCCACAACCATATGATTTTGATGTATATAACTCTAGTTATGGTTAAAACAAGTAGCTGCTATGTTGTAGTTCGGTAAAACAAGTAGCTTATGTATACAACCTCACCAGAGGGAATCTCTTCCATGGTGGTGTAATGCACATACCCCAGGCATGCATTTGTAGCTGCTGGCCTCTGATTGTTCTTCTTGGGGGTAAGGGCACTCTCTCGCCCAATGACCAGTCTTGTTGTAATTGAAACATGGTTGATTGTTAGGCGGTGCCTTCGAGTGGCCGTGTCCTGCACCACCCTTAGGCGGTAGAGCAATGGAGTATGCCTGACGATACCCTTTATTTGCTTGGCTTGGCTAGGCCTTCTTCTGAGGTGGCCAATATTTTGGAGTAGGTGGGTGGTATTAGGTTCTTGCCACCACTGGAGCTCTCTACTGAGATGCACCTACTTCAAAGGCATTCTTGTGGCTCTTGGATGCAGCATAAATATTATTATGATTCTCTTATGTGAGCGCATCACTCACAAATTCATTATAGGTCACACTCTTGTTATTTGCTAGAGTCTTCATCAACTTTGGACCTAGTCCTCTCTTTTAGCTTGCAATCTTCTTAGCATCGGTATTCACAAACTTAGGCGCATACCTAGAGAGGTTGTTGAAGGCATGCAAATACTTAGTGAGACTTTTGGTACCCTAGGTAAGCCTCATAAATTCTATATGTTTCATGATCTTAAGACCTAGGAATATGATGCCCCTGAAAGCAGCCTTGAATTCATTCCAATTAACCTGAGCATTAGTAGGGAGGGTAGACAAGTAATGAGTCCAAATGCCTGCTAGACCATGCAACTGATGTGAGGCATACTCAGCTTTCATATGCTCTAAACTCTCAAGAGACAAAACTTCTACTCAATGGTATTGAGCCATTCATCGACTTTCATTAGCTCCTCTGCCTCCTTAAAGATAGGAGGTTTAGTGTCCAAAAAGTCCTTGAAATCACAAAACTAATTCGGTTAGGGCACCTAGTGTTGGTCCCATCCCCTTCCACGAGAGGTGTTCTGTGCAAGCCCGCGTAGTACTTCACCCATAGATCATTGGGCCTCTAGGAGTTGTGCCATCATTTCTACTGGCGTGGGGTGCGGTGGTGGTGGGAGATCATCATCACCATCACGATTGGTACCAGCCCCTCCGCGAGTGTGAGTCATCTACAAAGTTGCAA
This sequence comes from Miscanthus floridulus, assembly GCF_019320115.1. Taxonomy (NCBI): domain Eukaryota; kingdom Viridiplantae; phylum Streptophyta; class Magnoliopsida; order Poales; family Poaceae; genus Miscanthus; species Miscanthus floridulus. Next base: position 56,952,231 of record NC_089584.1, read on the forward strand.
CAAGTGATTATTGGGTGATGTCAAGATATTGTAGAAGAATTTTATAATCATGCCATACTACAATCACTGGAGAGAATCTTAAATTCATACAATAACACAGAGGCAAATTAATTCATTTCCACAACATAACATCACCAAATGGATCACTTATTGTACTCGCAACGTGTTCCATATATGCCAAAATTTTCTTGCCAAAAACAACAGGAATTTCATTAAAAAGTACCATCACCACATGTAGTACATGCATGGTTCCAATAACATCGAAAAGGGGTACATCATGAAATCAAAACCTAAATTATGAGTTCATTATACAAGGATCGAAGATAAAGAACTAACACATCTAGCTAGATATTATAGCTAAACAACTCCACGGTGTGGTCGTTGTCGATGTTAGACACACCATCACCGTGGTCATCCTCAAAAGGCTCAACCTCTTCATCTTCAGGTTCCTCCTCGGTGTCCACCTCCATGCCATCGTCCTCAGCAATCAACACATTGGGATCTTCTTCCACCGCTAGAGCTGGAGGAAGAATTAGGTTCACCATGTTATTGGGATGATGAACATCTAACTGAAGCTCATCAATCTAGAGTATGAGTTCTTGCTCTTTGCGATCAAACTTTGTTGCCTGCCTAGTAGCCTAAAACATAGTACTAATCCTAGCTACCTCCCTAGTTTGAGCAAGGCAAATGACCTCATCTCTCTTAGCATAGACGTCCTGTAACTCAGCCCTAGCTACATCTCTTTTAGCAACAACATGGATAAACTACCTCTAACGGGCATCCAAGGCTATCATATAATTACCTATCTCATTCTGAGCTACTCTAACTGCCCTTTGGTGCCTGCTCATGTGTCCTCGCATCCTGCACTATACAGCATGTGCTCTTTGGAGCTCTTGCATATAGCTGATGTAGCTATCTTAGCGAGAGTAAAACATCTTCATAATTGCATACATGGCACTCATTGTAGCATTACTACTTCCTGCTCTTTCATCCTAGTCTCTTACCAAAGCATTACTACTTCCTGCTCTTTCATCCGATCTATGATGCATCCACTCGAGGGAAGGATCCAATAGGCCCATTGATAAGCTCATCACTGAATTCCTGACAAATTTCATTAGGAACTTCAAAAACAGCCACTTGAGCACCCTCCCAAGGGGTCTGTCCATCTGACTTGATACTCCATCCTTGCCACTAAGGGTTGTTTGCATGGGCAGCAATAGTGACCTGCACGTCGTACCACCGTTGTCCCTCAGTTACCACTTCGGTCCAAAAATAGTGAGGTGGTTTAGCATACCTGACAGAGTGCAGTACCCTCCACAGTAAGGTGGGAGTCCCAAACAATGCCAAAAAGGTGTCGCTAGCAACAAGGGCTCCTGGGGCTGCCATCTATAGTAAATGTTACAATTTAGTGAGATAACACGATTACAGAAAAGAGTTACTTAACAATAAGATCTTGCAAGGGGAGGAACAATGCAATGTTATGAATGAATGATGTATCATGATGTATGCTCATTTCGTACGTCCTCGCAAACTTAGAAAAATAAATCCTAATGACATACGCGGTGGCATACATACGTTCGCTCTATATAATCGTAACTAAATGAGCTACATGTTTTGTTGTTAGTGTACCTGCAGAAAATTCATTTAAGCCCAACCCAACAGTTATATATACAGAATGGTAAATCTAGGCTCTAAGTTGAATATCAAGGATAGTAAGATATATAATAAAGCAGTAAACTAAATACTTCCATATATATCCTTTTGTATCAGAGCTACCCGATGATCAATACACTACCCATAATTAAATACGCACCATATACACATGCAAGCATGCATATACAACCGAATCACAGCTAGCTCTCCTCGACCTCACGCTCACTTCTTGTGGTTATACCACTCATCCACTTACCTTCTTACCTGATGTAGAGGCATTTGATCCATACATTAGCACTCAAGTGGGTGGCACCCATACAGTAGCATGCCATATGGATGACGAAAGTAAAAACCCCCATGTTAGTACTTAAATAGCCACCTAATAGTACTTAACTGGGCATAAAGGAGATGACCACTGGCACACTTTAGATTTTCATAAAATAAAATCTTTGTTTTAAATACACATATGACAAGTATAATGTTGAACTGTGCTCTGATGCCAGCTGTAACAGAACCATCAAATTTATAAGAGCACAAGTACAATAGAAATCACCAAAGCAATCAAACCGTCATACTTGAGCCCATTTAAACTCGGTAGTCCAATGAAATCACGAGGGATCTCAAATAACCAACATATAAACTAAGATCATATATGATTCAATATAACCAATCACATGCTACATCACAGTTCACTAATAGTTCACAATTTTTTCACATACATCAAAGATCACATAGTTATTACAAACCAAGTTTAACAGTATAGGAAGCAACATAGTTCAGAATGACATCAACAGTAGTTCAGATACATAGCTAGTTTTCATAGTCATCTCCAACAAAAGCACAAGGGTGAGATGATATACAGAATGCCCATGCCCATGGTCCTATTCCTCATCCACTATAGGAGCAAAGTAGTGCTTGCAGTAGCCGTGGTACATAACCTTATCTGCAACAATGGGAATAAAACCCTAAGTATAAGAAGGTACTCAATTAGACTTACCCATAATCAACTAAAATGCTAAGACACCAAGGAGTATGCAAGGCTTTATAAGTAGAGCTGGTAGACATTATTTGCATAAAAAGCATTAGCTATCCAATATCTCTTAAATTGTGAATCACTAGTTATTAATCCTATCTCATACTAGATTAGCAACTATCCTATGCCAAACATGTTGGTACCATTAAGTCAATACAATAATAACCATATCAAGTTTAGCCCTTTCATAATCTCATAACCAACACTTCCATCAATTACTACAATGAAGCGTACTCCTGTCAAGTTTTCACTATCCGGGAGAGAAGACGATTCGAATCAATTCCTACCTAGCTGGGGAATTATTCCTAACACACACCCATACTTCCCCCGTCGAGGTCGCATTAGGTCACCTTTGGTACAACTCAAGTCCAAATCGCGGGTAAGACCAGCGCCGCACCCTCAAAGATACTACCAATCTACTAGGAAGTTTAGGACTCGAACCTGACCTTGGACTCACGCCATTGGCTCTCCACACATCCTTACTGCCTCTAGGGTGTGCACTTTAACTACTCGTGTCCCCAGCCTGAGTTGAGCTACTCGGCTTCATGGTTGGAACGACTTATCCGGCCAACTATGTGAGAGGCATACGTTTAACATGACAAGATGACCTCCAACGACTGGTCCTTAAATGACATAGATGGAATCACTATGATTACCACCAACATAAGACTCTACCCGGTCTCCAATTAATCAACAATACCAAGTTATGTTCCATGATAGCACAATATAGCCAACCGTGATCAAGTTATCACCTATAGATCGCAGGTGATAGAAAATCACCCGACTTCTACCGATCTAAGCATAGCTAAGCATAAGGAGCATTCCTAGACTTAAATAGGATTCTAGGTAGATATTTCTAGACAAGGAAACATAATATGCAGCAAGGGTTCCCAAATAACTCTTATCGTGTAATGCAGCAATACGAGTAACTTAGGTGACAATAATAAAATAGGGAGACTTATAATGCTCTGGGGCTTGCCTTTCACGAAGATGGTAGGTTGGTGATATGGGCACTTAGGAAGATGATTAGCTTTAGACTCTCCTTCTCCTGTGCTACACCTCTTGGCTCTCCTCTTGTGGATTGGCTTCGAGTTCCACCAACGTGATCTCTGCTGCACCTATTGTATGCATATGCATAAGTAAGTTCCAGGAATGCATAAGAAGGATCATGGATGATGTGACATGGGAATGTACATGCTGCTGCAATAATGATGTTAAGTTACTTAAATGATAACAACGTTTATTTCTTGTCTACTGAGTAGGTGCATAACTCTTCTCTATCCACTTCCAATACTCTTCCCAAGACAATTTTAGAGCTACATATAACAGTTACAAGTTTAAATCATAACTGTATTTCTACTAATCTAAATACTATGATCTTGGACATTATGCAAAGCTTATAAAATTGCCTACAACTCTTATTTAATCAGCAAAAGCTAATTCAAAGTCCATCCTAACCAAAACAGGCAATCTGTATAGCTCTGTCCAAAAATTCTAGAGAACAAGCATTTCGGAAGACAAATTTCAAATAGCTATAACTCAACCACCATTTAGCCTATTGCCCTAAAACTTTGACACAAGATAGATGAAGAAGTTCCCTACAACTTTTGTTATTAACCTATTTTTACAGTAAACTTCATTTTGACTATGCAAAATACCGAACAAAAGAATCTATCCAAAAACACTGCTAAATTGAATTATAGAGCAAAAATATTTTCATGGCATATAAAAATCTCAAATTGGGCAACACCATTGGTACCAACAGTTTAGGAATATCAAATCCACTCAAGAAAACCTAATGGTCAAGCCCAATTTATTTACTTAAATGCCTTTATTAATTTAATTAGATAATTAGGTGAAATAACAAACATATATCAAATATGCACAGTAAATTCTCAGAAAATTACAGTATCTTCCAAGTGCTCCCATAAGCTACTATAAAAAATTCATACCAGTTTGAACATATATAACATCCTCTACAAAAATGACAAGCTAGCAAGGTTTATTTTACTAAAATAGTTAATCTTACATAAAAGTGTCAGCCACAGATTTTATATTTTTCTTACATGCATCCTAGTACCATAACACTATGTAAAAATTTGCATGATTATTAGTTATGTATTTTTACCTCATTTATTTCACTAGAAACTAGCAATTATTTAGGATTAAATAGGAAGACCTATATTCCAAGCATACTTACTGTAGGTTTTGTATTTTTCTTAGCTAGAGCATGTCAACACAAGATCAGAAAAATTAGAATCACATTTTTATCACTTTCCTAGATCAAGTTATACATTTTACAAGATTGCAAACATTCAAAAAACATTTATTTAGCCCCATTTTATTCACCTTGAAAAATACCATAAACAGTGCATTTCATATTTTTATAAAATACTACACTTCATGAGGAATCTAACAAAATTTGTTTCACCAAAATTGAACACTCCAAACTTGAGATATGAATTTTTGAAACAAGCATTCAAATCTATGAAAATAATTTAGAAAATCAACTAATACGTAGACTGATAGATGGGGCCCGTTGGTCAGTGGGACTCGCTCATCAGCAACTCCAGAGTAGAGGAGGTGCTCCGACCAGCGATATCTCACTGGTGGCAAGATCACCGGTGACGACGACAACACCTACGTGCTCGTCTCATCAAGCCACATCGATAGGTGTGCTTAGCTAGCCTAGAAGCTCACCAGAAGTTGCTCGCCGGTGTCAATGGTAGCCGGCGGTGGTCGTGCGGTAGTACGCTAGTGTCCATCGGCCACCATATGCTCTGGTGAGGTGCTCTATAGCTATGTGGTAACCTATCAGAGTTAACCTAGGTGACTAGGGTTCCGGTGATGTGATGTCAAGCTATGATCGCGTGCATGCCCGCGCGGCGGCGCATGGAGCACGGCGGTGCTCATAGTGTTTCGGTGAGACAGTGGTGAGAGGTGGGTCTCCATCATGCCAGATGCTAGGTCTAGGCTTACTCATCCTAATGGGCGCAAAAGAGATAGAAGGCTATGGGTTAGCTCGGTGATGGTGAGCTTAGGTGCCACATCGGCAATGGCGGCTACGGTAGGAGCGGCAGTGTGTTGCCACATGACCACATAGTGGCATCAAGCCAAACTCCTACCTAAGCATAAGTATCATAAGATGACTATAGACCGACAAAAAGGAGGACATGAGGTGTGGTGGACAGACGCGGCCATGGTGAGACGAGCGCATGGCGGCAAAGCAAAATACGCCCTTACCAAGGCTCGTCAAGAGGGAATAGCAGGTCTAGGTGGAAGAGGTGATGATGATGGAGATGCTAGTGAACTAAATTGAGCAATGGTGCAGTGATGATGGCATGATGTAGTGGCATAGCTAGCGGTAGCAATGGCGAGCGCGATGACTTAGCTAGTGGGTGTGAGAGCGAGCAAGGGAGAGGAAGTGGGCGAGAGAGACGTAGACGGGCGCGTTGTGGTTGTAATGAGGCTTTCCTCGGTCAGACTGGTGGGGCCCACGCTGGCATATGGTCACCAGATGGCGGACGTAGCCTGATGGCGGTCGACCACCACCAGCCTACCCTGAATCACCCAGTGCGGTTTTAGTCAGACTAAACCTGTCCCCTTCCTCACTCTATATCTCTCAAACCAGCATGATTTAGCAAAAACTATAATAATCAAAGTTGTAGATCTTCATGAGTACTCCAACTTTGCTTAAATGAGTTTGGTCTAAATTGGCCTAGTTTACAAACTACAACACATCAAACTAGGGCACTTGAAACTATAAACACAGTTTGGACTTAGAAAATTTTTTAAGTCTTCAAAACAGCATTGCATTGATTTTTGTGAGCACGATTTGACCATGTTAAGCATAGAATTAGACCTTGACCCAAAAATAAAAGTTGTTGCTATAATCAAGTACTACAACTTTTCTTAAGGGTGCACTAACATGCAAACAATCTAGGCTATAGTTCAACTTAGGTCAAACATACAACTTGAAAATGGTAAGTTACACTATAACCATGACTTAGACGCTAAATTGGTCCAAGTCATGAATACAAAAGTTGTTCCATATGACATTCTAAACATGTTTAATGTACTCCTAAGGTGCCCACAAAAATTTTATAAATTGGTTACATGTAAACCCTTGCATAAGTAAAGCATTTGTAATAAATACATGTGATATAAGCAATCATAGAGATAAAATTTGAGATGCTCTTGCTCATGAATGATCAATGATGCTTGTGCTCATGCAATGCCAATGCTAAATGCATGCTTAAAACCTAGGGTGTTACATGTGCCATCGCCACCGCGTCGCCACTGCGTCGCTGTTGCCATGGCTAGCCCCATCGGAGCCCGTAGGGTCATGCCTAGCCCCTTAGCTATGTCCGCTAGAGCATCTGGAAGCCATAGGAGCCCCATTTGGGCTATTATGACATCCCTAGTGCCTTAGCCATCGATCCGTGTTGTCATTGTCCACCGTGACGCCTACACCAAGCGCTAGAGCCATCAAGGCGCCACCTTTGGCCCACCGGTGAACTTGCCATTACCCCACGAAGCCATAGAGCATCCTAGCAGCCCCACTAAGCAACCCTAGCATGATAACACATGGGCTCGCCTCTAGTGAGGAGCGTCGCTGTGAGACAGAGAGAAGAGGGAGCTGTTGTGCCCCTATCGCCCCGTGCACCCGATGCATCATGAGCTAGAGAGAGGAGAGGGAGAAGTGGACGCTATCCACCGTGGACTAGCCCCATGCACCCAAGCCTAGTATTGGGCCTCTTGTGCCATGTGGCTGTCAGCCTACGCAACATGTGTCTAGGCCTGGCCCAACTCAGCATAATATCGAGCCCGCTAAGCCTAGCCCAAGCACGGTCAACGTTGACCATTGACCATGGACCATTGACCATAGACCCGGTCCCACTTGTCAGCGATTGGAACCTTCTCGCCCAATCACATGCTACCATGTGTCAAGCCCTAGATTTTCCTATTCTGTTTCTTTTTTAGAAATTTATTTAAAGTTAGAAAATTCATACAAAATTCGTAGGACCTCAGGAAAATATGAAACCAGTGCCCAAATTTTTCTAAAAATGAGCTCTATGTCATAGGCTTGTGTTTAAGTGTATTTGGATATTTTGAAGTTCTATTGCTTCTTTGTGATCATCTATAAGAGTCACTTATCGCGGCTATATGTCTCATTTAACAGACCCAAAGGAGCCACAAACTGAGGAGCATGACCCCTGACTGCACTAAGGATCTTGGAGATGACTGACAGGTGCCATGTCCCACCCAACCTCGTAGAATCCTATTAGACATGCTATAATGTAGATGCTAGTGCTTTACTTTTATGCAAATGATCTATGATAGGTTGCATGTTAGAATTGCTTGTGAGCCATTACCTTGTCGCAACCTATACCCCTGCACACCTGCTGTTAGGTTAGACACCCACTTACTTACTTGCTACTACTTCTACTAAGCATTATATCTATGATGTGATGCTTGGTAGAGGATTGTATGTGAGTGGTTAAGGAACTAGGGTGCCGGTAATGTGATAATAACCGAGGAGATCTTGGCGTGTGTTTTGGGTGTGTGGTGTGGGTTGAGCTCGATCGGGTAGGATCTTATGATGAGTCGATGGACTAAGTCTTACCTAGGGGGTGCAACCTGGGCATCCCCTATGAGTGGTACTTGTGGCGAGTACATGTGAGATAAGGAGATCCTAGGGTGGAGTGTCTTTGTGGGATAAAGCCCTGGGATGGAGGTGTTGTCGTGGCACGGGGTGTTGGTTATCGCTAATTGAGAAGATATCCTATCTGGTCCCTCTAAGGACTGGTATGTCAAGAGAACCAGATCATAAGACCCTATGTGCATGCCACATGTCCCTAAATGGGTGGGGGACGGATGATGACTAGCTAGGATGGTGCCACTACTACTAGGTTGGAAGTGGATAGTGTAGGGAGGTATGGTCGTATGGCCCACACCCTCACAAGATAGCTTAGTGACCTCCTGGGGCTCGGTACTATGTCTCATAGCCTCAGCATTTTGGATGGACTCTATGGTGGCCCAAGGATAAGTGGTAGGGTGGCATCACACCAGTTGGAAGGTAGCCTGGATATCAGCCTAGGTGGGGCACCACCGATGTTGGTGATCTTGTGGTTCTAGGTGTATATGCTCTATAGAGTTGATCGATCTATATGTATAGCCGCATCCTCAGATATGCACATTCCTATGACATACTCTTCCCTTGATTAGTGAGTGGAGTCCTTTCTTCTCTCCCCTTGGGTTCTTGTGTTGGTTTCCGACTTTGGTCGATGAGGCAAGGTATGAGCAAGAGGTCATCCTTGTCGCCTAGAGAGTGTGTGAGTGGTGAGATGTGTGTGATGGGATGGGAGAATGTGTGTTTGAGATGGGTTAAAACTTGATGAATTTTTATTAAAACTTGACATACTCGCATAGGAAAGACTACAACCACAAATAGGTCTTTTGCTTTACCCTTGCATTCCACTATCACAAAGCAAACACAAAGCTTATTGTTTGACAAGTTCTGAGCCTGAGTACGACTACCTAGGTGGATTATTGGGAGGATTAGAGGTCTTGTTCCTAGTGCTCAAGTTTGGTTGAGAAGATGGAGTCGACTGTCCACTGCCTTTCTACTTGATGCTATTCTAGATGTTGTATGCTCTAAGTGATTCCACCATGTGGCAATGTAATAATGAGTAAACCTTGTTATTTGTACTCTCTTAAAGATAGGTATTTGATGTATGACTAGTGATATCGACTATTAGTTGATAATGTGATGGGATGATCACCTGGGACTATCATGTTATACTTCAATATGTGGATTTCCCTTCAAAGAAATTGAGATCATTTCCCTAAGTGTGAAGCAGGTCAGGAGGCCACTAAGTACTGGTCTGCCAGCAACCTCATGTGACAATTTAGACTCCTACACCCTAGGGCTATCACCACCTACCGCCTAACCCTCAACCATGGAAAGGGACAATGCATTCACCTGTCTGTCCATACCCAAGCACCATGCTTGCATATACATAAAGTACCAAAATCCCCCTGGGTCCCCTGACCCTATGGATCGATAGGTAAAGGACTTGGGCACACCTGATGGCACAATGAAACGCCACCTCAACTTTGCTCTAATTCTAATTATATTAGTTATATGAGTGTTTAAGCATAAAGTCATGTGTGCTACTTTCATGACATACAAACTATAGACTAGTTCATATATCAAGATTATAACACAATAACTATACTCTAGTTCATATGTATGACTATAAATATCATATGAGAGCATAACTTTGAAAGAACTCATATTTCTATTCATACCTAATGGACCAAGGTCATAGTCGGTTTCCCATGGGGGTACTACATGGATGGGCCCTAGGGATGGCCCATGATATGTTGAAGGACATGAGACAAGGTGGCATAGACTTCAAGCTATTCTAGATCGACTTAGTCGCCTTACTATGAAAGCTAGATTCCAGTAATAGGACTAGGACTATTCTCTTGTAACCAACTAGGACTAGATATGTGCCCTTACCCTCTTCCCTATATAAAGAGAGGTATAGTGCACCCCCTTGTAACCCTAGCAATCATACAATCAATCCAATGCAAAAGGCTACACGTTGACTAGACATAAATGCTATTACTCGACAAGAGGGCCCGAACTAGTATAAATCGTTCATCTCTTTGCATTTACTATCGAGTTTAATGTACACCAAAGCCCTTCGAACATCATCTCGGGTAACCTCATGATGAATTGCTGATCATCAAACACCGACAATACCCAAAGGTCTCTTATTCCAAGGAACCAAGCTCCCAAGGTAGCTTTACCTTGCTCTAAAGCTACTAAAAAGTAAAGCTACTACTACTAGAGAGTGAGGTGTGTGAGGTAATGCTCAAGTGGAGTGTGTCAAAGAGGGGGGTACCCCTCTATTTATATAGGAGCTTAGGTGGTGCTTCATCTATTCCTAGCATGAAACTCTATGCTACACCGCCTTAGCATGGTGGAATGCCACCGCTTGTCAAAGGAGGGGCTGAGCAGTGCTTGGCAAGGGGTCGTTCGCCCCTTGATCATGGCCTCTCACCACTGCCTTCGCCTGACAAGCCATGGGCTAGACTAGGATTGCTTCCCTGTGGGGTTTTACCCTATTTGAATTTATTTGATGGGTGTCTCCCTTGTTCCCTTGCGCAAATCAGTGTCAAAAAGCACCTTTCGGTGAATTATTCCATGTATGTGTTTGTGACCTGCAAAATAATGTTCTCCAAATACATGTGGAACTTGGTTAGTAGTAAATGCATATGTGATCAAAATTGCTTATTTCTTCTCTTTTTTGTGTCTTAATTGGCGGTCGGATTTGATCGGTAAAGACTGCCAACAAGCTCCTCCAAGCTTAACCTTTGCTCGTCTCGGGCAAATAACTAAGTTATTGGTTGTTGATCAATAGTTGCTATGATGATGAATATAATTCACAAGTGCCATGCCTATAACAAAGTATTCTTTCTCAATTTAAATAAGTTGGAATTCTATCCACCCTTTTAACTTAATCCCTATGGGGCTTATTGCTTTTCCATGTCTTAGGTAGTTGCAAGATAGAATGGTTTTAATAGAATCACCAATCATTACATTCTTTGATCAACCTTTTATCTGAGGTTTTATGAATTTTGTAAAATGAATTGCAAGTTCCTCAAATGATTCACTAAATCGCTCAATGTGTATGATCCTCACCAAGGTATTGTTTTGCCTTCTTTTGATACAATCTCTAAAAGGCTTTGAGTGGAGTTTTTGGTAGGTATGAATGAGAGGTACACTTATATCACATATATTGCTAAGTCAAAAACTAGATCCAAGGAGATGCAAGTCATCCACTTTGATCAAGATGTGCAAGTGTGTGGTATATAATTTTTCTAATCCTAATATTTTTGGTACTCCTTTGATCATGACTTTCTCTCTTTTGATAATTGCCTTAGAAGTATGGGCTATCTCTCTCTCTCTCTTTTCAATACTTTGGAACCTTCATTTGTTCCATTCTTTTTTTCTTTCTTTTGTTTTGCTATTTTGAGAGCTTCACATGTCTCTTTTCTGTAACGTAGTCTCATACTTCCTTTTTTAGGCATATGAAAACTTTGGAGAGAAAGATTCATGACAAATGAATGGAGTTTTTATTTTAGGTGGATGGAAACATGTTATTGCGTAACTCTTAGTGTAAGAGTTAGCATTTTAATTGTGGGTGCTTCGTGAATCTTGATCATGGGTGCATAATGAGAATCTCAACAAGGGTCACAACAATTTTAAAAAAACTCAATGTGAATATAAGTAGCATATGACTAGGGTTTTGAATTTTAATCATGTCATATGGCTGTGGTAGGAATTCATAATCATTGAGGAACTTTTGATTTTAGCATTTTTAAATGAAAAACTCTGGATGTAAGTTTCTCTTAGAATAAAGTCATAGCATACTCTATTTACCATATCATAACTTGCAACAACTCAGAAAAGGATCATACTTTTGTAACCCACAAGTTTCAAGTTTTAGGAGGAGACATTTTAGCCAACAAACTTAAATCTTAGGGATTACTAAATTACAGCCAAGGCATAGATGAATTATAGATAGAGCAACTATTCATTATTTCAACAAAGGATGAAATGAAACATTCTTAAATCACATATGGGAGTGGAATAAATATTTTTGTTGTTTTTATCATATTTAATTTGTTTGGATTTTATATTTTTTTGATTTTTTATATGCTAATAAATAAATGCAGAAAATAAATAGTGCAAAAATTCAAATACAGAAAATAAAAGATACTACTTACCTCTGCGAGGGTCCTCCCCCAAGCTTGCTTGTTGCCTAATGGTACAATGATTGAACCCCATGTAACATCGCATTCATTTGAGCCATTTGTTGATACCACTGGGTCGAATCCTGCATGTGAGTATTAAGTGTGTTTTGAATCTTATCAGTGTAGATTTCCAATCCTCTGAGGTGGTTGTTGACGTCCTCCCATCCTAAGATGCACTATCATGGTTGCACGGGTGGAGGGAGCCCTTTGGATTTGGATGAGTGCATTGCACATGCTAGCGGCGTTAGCCTCTACTCATTCAAATCCTCTAGCCTCGTGTTTCTACTGGAGTTTGCTCCCAACCAGGGTGGTACATGGGTGTGAACCCTGATACTTGCCCTAGTAGGAATGACTCTGAGGTGGAACGCATGGGGTGTAGCTAAAAAAGGCTACGGCTACGCCTGCTTGTGAGATGCTTGCTTCGTTTCTGGCTCGACTACTTGTCATCCTGCTAGACATAGAACTTCTGCGAGCTTCTCTTAGTGGAACAAGAGGGAAGGTAATGAGATCTCATTTGTACACCCCTGAAATGAAGAACACAAGTTCTCCAGCTGCATTATGTTTCAAATGATGTCCTTGTAACAAGTAATGCTCATCGATAATAAGGCGTGGAGTTGAAATGTATTCTACTTCTTGATTTTCCATTGCACCGACACCAGTGGCATTGCGAGTAACAATAGATGTGCAAGATATTGAAGTAGAAAATGTTTTCAACAATTCTAACCAATGGTTGAATATTTCTGACAAGAGCAATTTTAATCTTCTTGATCATGGCATAGAGTATTTTCATTTCATCATTATGAACAACTCGAATGTCTTGCCTAGAAAACAAAGTCATGTCAATCCAACGATGCATAAGCCTTAAAGTAGGGTGTTGGATGTCCATGTTACTGGGGTGCAAATTTTCCAACTATGACTTGACCCAAAATTTCATTCCAAAATTGATGGTGATCAAATCATCTAACAACATGATCTATGTCAAGTAAGCATTTTCGATGGAAACCTATGTGTTGGTAAAGATTTCTCCAAGAGCAAAAATACTCTATCTCAAATAAGGCAAAAAGTGATCCCATTGTTGACTTCTTTTAGTGAGCATAAAAATTGGATGGTTACGAGACGAGAACCTTCTTCCCAAATAGGATTAGTTTCTTCCCACCCAATGACTTTCCAAATAGAGGCGAACTCAGCATCCATACCTATGGCTTGGAGAAGGCATGGGGTGGTATAATGGCATAGGCTTGAACTCATGGTTCTTGATGAGGTGATAGGCTTCCATGTCCTGGCCTCTTTCCAAGTCAAGGTGGGGTTCAGTCATCTTCCTCCATAGGTTGTTCTTGCTCTTCCGTCGGCACGGTTTCTTCATCTTCATGCATCGGGCTTTCTTCATGCTCGGTGTAGCACTGAGCTTGAGCTTCCACTGGGAGCGCTTCGAGCTTGATCCCATGATCTTCTTGATGGCACTGGCAATGGCCTTCTCGAGCCTACCCATGGTGAAAACACAACACAACAACAAGCAAAAACTTGAACGCGGGTTAACGATTGGCACAAAAACAAATTGATGAACTCAAGAACTAGCTTGAGCTTGGAATTTTTGTAGAGCTTTCTTGCACTAAAACTTGTTAGAAAATGCTTAAAAGAAACTTGAGAGCAAGTGAGTGAGTGAGAGGGTGAAAATGTGAGAGTGTGAGAGGGGTGAGGGGCTATCCTAGGCTGCCTTCGTATTTATAGCGACCAAAACCGATAGGAGGGAGAAGGGGCAATGACCATCTACGCACTATCCAAATGATAGGGCCAACGACCACCTGTAGGGGCCAGCCCACCCCCTTGGTGGGCCTGTTCGGTCTACCCTTTGGCAGAGAGCCCCAAATAGCTAATTCAAGCATGGAGCTATTGGGGTTTTCGTCCAGATCCCCAACAGTTTGCTTATTCAGAAAATGATTTTTGTAGGATTTTTTGAAGATTTTTATATTGACATAAAATTCAAAAATTTTAAATTTTAGGAATATTGTTTTGAATATTTTTAATTTTAAAGATAACTATTGATTTACCTTTGGCAAGGGTTTGACTGTTTTTGGTCCATCGGACAAGACCTCTCCTCCTTCATTGATCTGCAGCTGCATTAACATTTTCGTAGGAATTCTCGGGTTGCCTCGAGGTTTTCCCCAAATGATCGACAGGAATAGCGGCAACTATTTGTGAAATTTGGGTTTCTATCATTTTGTTAAAACTTAATTGATTCTTTACTATGGAGGATAAACTTTCTATTTGAGAATTTATATTTTTGAGAATTTTATCATTTGACATTAATTTCTTTGTAACATTTTCATTAATTTTAACTCAGGCCTAAACCAAGTCTTTGAAGGAAGGTTGATTCGAATTGTAATTTGAGTTGTAGTTCGAATTACCTTGCGGGCGGGATTGGTTATTCCACCCATTATTACCTGGTTAGCGAAACTCATTGTTGATGAAGGCAGCTTCTTCGTAGGTTTCGGGGCAATCATTTCCTGAATGTTCATTGTTCCCACAAACTTTCACATGTCATATGTGAGTCCATGGCCTGGACAGTGCCTATCATGGAATATTTCTCTTGGGCCTATTCCTCCAGTCTTTACATCAAAAGATCTATTTTTTTGCGAAAAGCATATCCATCTACTTCACGGTATGCATTCCTTTTTGTATTTCCTCTCCTCCCCTAGCTTTGATTCAACACCATTTTATTAATGAGAGCCATGGCTCCATCAATGGTGAGGGAAAGGAATGCGCCTCCAGCAGCAGTGTCGAGGTGGACCCTAGACATGGGTATTAATCCATCATAAAAATTTTGGTGGACTAACCTAGTTTTCAATCCCGTGGTGCGGGCATGCTTGGATGTAGTCCTGCAGCCTCTCCCATGCCTTGGGAATGGTCTCCATGGTGCTTTGCTGGAAGTTTGAAATTCATCCCCTTAGGGCATTGGTTTTGCCCATGGGGAAGAATTTGGCGAGGAACAGTCGTGGAATAGTTGTCCCACCTCTTGACAGCTTCCTTTCCCTTGTAAAACCACTACTTCACCTTCCCTGACGAGGGAGAAGGGAAACAAGCAAAGCCTGATGCTCTTAGGTATGACATCCTTGATGATGATCAGTGTTGCACAACTCATGGAAGTGTTGGAGATGCCGTTACACGTCCTCACTTGGCAAACCATGGAATTGGTTTGCCCTGCACCATGATGATGAGGCCAGTATGGAGCTCGAAGTTCCCATCCCCAACGTTGATAGCAGGCCCAATGGGCACTGTTGGCAATAGCTAGGGTGGAGTAGTCATAGAGGGTTTTGGCCATGATTGGAGTAGCAGGATGGTGCGGGGGTGACTAGTTCAACTATCAGAAGAGTAGCAGAACAAGAAGCAGCATGAGACCAGTTTCTTCCATAGGAGTGCCTCTGATTTTTGATGTAGTTTTCTAGTAGTTTGTAACCAGACATACACTATCCTATTTCATCCACAATAGGAGAAAATGAGCAAAGTTAGCCTACATAAACAATGGCTACCTTACATGCATATTATCATGAACCTGTCCTACTAGATTCTTTAATCAATATGCCTTCCCTAGCAACGGCGCTATAAATGCTTGTTGGCATTTCTAAACGCAATCACCAACTATGGAGATAGAATTCATCCCTGACAATGGTGCTAGAAATACTTGTTGGCACTTCTTAGGGTAGCTACTAGGTTTGTATCCCCAGCAACTATGCCAGAACTACTTGTTGGTATTACTTAGCAACATCACCAGTGATCAGCGATGTCACTAAGTAATAGCCTTGATAGTTCCTTAACAATTTTAGATATTTATTCACAAGCGCATGGAGCTATCATTGTAGCATTTCACCTGGAAGTATTCAGGGTATTATTATTTATATTTTTCAAAAGGAAGGCACTTGATTAAGAGTCTAGTATGGATATGAACTTGAATAATAATGCTTGCAACTGCACCAATGTTTATAGTAGGGGTAAAAATGGTATTCTCAAGATAGAGTGCACACACATGGCATTCCTCCAAGGATAAAATAGAAAAGAAAGAATAAAAGAATAATCCTATGTTGAGTAGGCATTGGTCTAGTATAGTCATACAAAGATTAGTTAATGATCATACAAATTACATAATTAGTTTTACATGCTGAGTGTGAAGCAGGTCGGGGGGGCCATCGAGTATTGGTCTGCCAGCAACCTTATGTGACAATTTAGACTCCTACACCCTAGTCGAATGTCAGGGGATTACAAGGGACGGACAAGGCTGTCAGCACCTATCGCCTACCCCTCAATCATGGAAAGGGACACTGCATTCACCTGTCTCTCCATACCCAAGCACCACGCTTGAGTATACAGAAACTACCCAAATGCCCCTGGGTCCCCAACCCTATGGATTGACAGGTAAAGGACTTGGGCACACCTGACTGGCATGACGAACCACCACCTCAACTTTGCTCTAATTCGGATTATATAAGTTATATGTTTGTCTAAGCATAAAGTCATGTGTAGCTACTTTCATGACATACAAACTATAGATTAGTTCATATATCAAGATCATAACATAATAGCTATACTCTAGTTTGTAAGTATGACTATAAATATCATATGAGAGTATAACTTTGGAAGAACTCATATTTCTATTCATACCCAAAGGTCTATTCTTCCAAGGAGCCAAAGCTCTCCAAGGTAGCTTTGCCTTGCTCTATAGCTATTAAAATGTAAAGCAACTACTACTAGAGAGTGAGGGGTGTGAGGTGATGCTCGAGTGGACTATGTTGAGAGAGGGGGGTATCCCCGCTGTTTATATAGGAGCTTAGGTAGTGATTCGTCTATTCATAGCAAGAAACTATACGGCTACACCTGCCTTAGCATGGTGGCATGCCATTGCCTATCAAAGGAGGGGCTGAGCAGCAGTCGGCAAGGGGTCAGGCACCCCTAGGGGTTTGCCGCCCCTTGACTGTGGCTTCTCACCACTGCATTCGCCTAATAGGCCATGGGCTGGACCAGGATTGCTTCCTCAGTGGGATTTTGCCCCATTTGAATTGATTTGTTGGGCATCTCCCTTGTTCCTTTGCGCTAATCAGTGTCGGAAAGCGCCTTTCCATGAATTATTCCATATATTTGTGTTTGTGACCTACAAAATAATGTTCTCCAAATACATGTGGAACTTGGTTAGTAGTAAATGCATGTGATCAAGATTGCTTATTTCTCCTCTTTTTGTGTCTTAATTGGCAGTCAGATTTGATCGGTAAAGACTGCCAATAGTTAGAAGCTTGGTTTGCTAAGTGTAGCTATAGGTTTGGGATTAAACCAAAAACTTAAGAAAAGGAAGATGAAACCTGAGAGATTGTGATGGAAACTTAGCTCTAAGATTTGAGAGCTTCCATAGCCAAAAACTTGAAGATCCAACTCCTTCCTATTCTTGCTTCTTCATCCAACGATGGGTTGATCATGAGCTCCCTCTTCTAATATACCAAAAAGATGAATGAAAGCATAATCCATAGGGTACATGAGTGGTTGGGGTAGGTGAGGATTCCTTGAACTTACTCTACACATGATGGAATCACCACCAGCAAGACATCCTACAACCTTTCACCAAAAACCATAATTTAGCTCTTAGGAGGAAAAACCAAGAAATGAGAGCTACTTCTCTTAAGCTTGCCATGAACAAGATTGAAGATGTTGATGACATCCATGGAGTGGTGCTAGTGCTTCCTCCTTCTTCCTTCCTTTCTTCTCCAATCTCCCCTCCAATCCTTTCTCTCTAGTTCTAGTGTTCATCCTTGTTCTTAGGGTGTAGAGAGAGATGGAGAGTGGCAAATGGATGGGTGAGTGTAAGGGTGTGGCTTCAGCTGATATATTGTCCAAACTCATGCTGACATGAGGGCTGCACTCCCATAAGTGGCAAATAACTTTTTTCCACTTACTCCTACTATACTGTGATTTATCAGATGGTTCGGTGGAACTAGCGGACCATTCGGTGTATTGCTATCTTTGCTAAATTGATTCAATCATTGAGTGGCTTGGTATTGGGGACAAAGATATTAGGTCTTAGGGTACTCTCTAGTGTTGAGTTGGTGTTGATGAGGTCAATAGAATGACCCTTAATCCAATTGGGAGTTCTCTCCGCTGCTTCGAGTCTGGGCCTGACTGTCACCATTTAGGGATGCTTGCGGGGTACTTTTGGTGGATAGTCAAAAATGATTGCCTAACTTGTAAAGGACTTGGATCATTACACTTTGCCTTCCCCATGAGAGAGAAGGGAAATAATTTCCAGCCTTAGTGTTTCCTGTGTCATGCCTGAGATGCTCCGGCATGAACACATTTCCTTGAATTCTAGCAAATGATGATAGGAGTTCTCATTATCATGCCCAAGAAGGGTTGTGCCCGAACCATGGCTCTCAAACTAGGGTGGAGTTCATAGGCAAATGAAATGTTTGGTTTTGGTGGTGGCTCAAAGAACTTGCCCTTTGAAGCGGAAGGATTTTGAATTGGTGTAGGCTTCATGGAGGGATAGATAAAAGAAGATATTTTGTTTTTATAAAAAGAAAATATAAAGGATACAAGATATGAGGATGAACTAGGTTCAAAGAAAATACAATAACCATTCCCTAGCAATGGCACTAGAAATGCTTGTTGGAATTACTATTATAGCATTTCACCCGGAAGTATTTAGGGTATCGTATTTTCCACAAACGGAGGTATTCTTATAGCTAGTTCATCCAAAGACAACACATGGGTAGAGATGGATTCCTATGGTTTAGAGTCTAAGGATTAGATAAACTCTACTACTAATTACATACTTTGGGCACTGGGTAGCACCTGGTCTGCCATGTGAGCTCAACATGTAGCTCTATGCCATACCCAGACATGGGAGATTACAAGGGAAGGATAGGGTGTTGGTATTTCTTAACGCATACAAAAATAATCTGCAAGCGCATAAAATTACTGTTGTAGCATTTCACCTAGAAGTATTCAGGGTATCATATTTCCATAGGACAGGGTGTAAGAGTCTCTTAACTAGTTCACCTAAGATAACAAGAAGAAAGATAGCTCGAGTAGTGAGGTTTTCTAGGGATAGAGATCCTAAGCTAAGATAGCTTTGCCATTATATACTTACTTCAGGCACTAGATCACACCTGGTCTACCTATGCAAGGTTAGCCTATAGACTTTGTCAAACCTAGATGTGGGGGAATACGAGGGATAGACATGACTGTCACCAACTGTCGCCTACCCCTCAACCATGGGGAACAAGGTAAACGAAGGTAGCCTATAGCCTAGACACCACGTCTATGCTATCGACTACTACTCTAGCGCTGTATAGGGTTATCTGTCTTTATCAAGGAGCCCTTAACTAGAGTATCCACTATGCGAACGGACAATGAACCCACAAGTAAATAGTAAATAGTAAATAGGACTAACTTAAAGTAGAACTCACCATCGAAGATAAACACTGAACCTTTGCACTCCAAATAGTACTAGATTCACCTGAGGTACAAGTGAAGAGGAAGCCAACATTCCCTGGCATTCCTTTGCCTATGTGTACATGGGGCCCCAAGTACACAAATGGAAGTAGCCGACAATTTTGGTACTTCTCCATCTCTTTTCCTTCCTCACCCACTCCCTAAACTAAGCAAAGAGCTAAGATATGAAAGTGGTGCTCCTCCTCTTCTTGCTACATTATGTATCTTGTCTTGTGTGCTTCCTAAGTGTGTTGTAGATGGGGGGGTTGCCCCTCTGTTTATACACGAAGGAGAGGTGGTGTTGTGGCTATTCCTAGCACGAAGCCCATTGCACCACCACCTTCTGCATGGAGGCATGCAACCGCCACATGAAGGAGAGGACAAGCAGGCGCTAGGTGGGGGGTGGATGACCCTAGGGGGTGGCTGGCCCTTGACTGTCTCCCATCACCACTACCTTCGTATGGTGGGTCGATGAGTGCTCCCTGGGCCACTCCATAGGTGGTATTCTACGCAGATATCTTCAATTGATGGACCTTTCTATTTATTATTTACGCAATTCAGCACTGGAATGCACCTTTTGGTGTATTCTCCCATATATTTGTGTATATGTCAGTGCAAAAACAATAATATTCCAAATACATGTGGAACTAGGTCAATGGTAAATGCATATGTGTTTAAGTTTGTTAATTTCTCCCCTTTTATGTCTTATTGGTGATCGGATTTTGTCATTAAGGACCTGCCAACTAGCTCCCCCACACTTAGTCCTTTGCTCGTCCTCGAGCAAAGTTTAGAGATAAAAGTAATCAAGAGCATAACATCCTAAGATATATGCCTTACACAAAAGTTATTCCAACACATTCTTTATACTTGTGGGATATGTGGCATTAGCTAACATGTTTCCTTGGGTTGTTGAAAAGTGGAATAGTCCATTAAACAAAGTCATCTCCCCAATTTCACATCTTTGCAACTTAGAGTTTTAGAGAGTTTTTTCTCAAGAAAAAGCATAGTTCACTTTATACTCCTCAAATGGCACTCTCGAATCACTCAATCGTGTATAAATCCTTACCAAGGCATAGCAATATTTTGCCTTCTCCTACTTCTAAAAAGGTTTATGCGGAGCTTTGGGTAGGGACAAACAATATAGCATACTTGTATTGCATGTTGTAAAGTCAAATTGAGAATCCAAGGAGAGAAGTGTCATATTCTTAGATCAAGATGTGCATGTGTGTGGAAAAATGGTAATCTAAAACTATACTCCCTTTTGTAGATATGATCTCTCTCTATTACTTATTATTTTGAAACATGGCTATCTTTCTTCCTTCCCCCTTTTTTCAATACATGAGCCTTCAAGTGCTCATCATTTTTTTCTTTTTGAACATTGGACCTTCATGTGTCCATTTTTTACTTGGACCTTCATGTGTCCACATATTTTTTTTATCATAAACTTTTTGCATAGCCCATGTCTCTTTTTCTAAACCATATATTTAGAGAGAGATCACTATCTTTTAGAATATGGAGTATTTACATAACAAGCATTTTTATCTACTCCTAGTGTAGGAGCAGATGTTTTGGTGGTCTAAATAGAAGCATGTTTTTATGCACTCCCTAGTGTAAGAGCAAGCGTATATATGTGGGTGTACATGATCCTAATCTTGGAAGACTCGACCAAACTCAATAAATAACAAGTAGCGTATGTGGAAGGCTTGAAACTTGCAAGATGTTATATTTGGCTTTGGTAGGAATTGCTCACCAATTGAGGAGTATGTGATACTATGGTTTTATAATATTTTTTTATCAAAATAAATTCTCCAAGTACCTTGAATGGAAATGGTAGGATTTCTAAGTCAGAAACTATATCACACCTCAAAACAACTTAGTCAACATGATTGTCCTATTAGAATATTTTCCCACAAACTTTATGGAACAAAGTGTATGTATATGGAACAAACTTTATGCAAGCTTCTGTCTTAAGCATGTTATGAACGTGTCACTTTCCAAAATTTTAAGTGTGTTGAATAGGGGACATTGTTAATCAGGAGAAGATATTAGGGATAAATTGAGTTTAATTTTAGTGATCAAGATTTATATTTGTTTAAACTCAAAGTTAGAGGGAGTTGAGGGTTGTGTTGCACAAACCATCATTGAAGATGAAGGAGCTATGAGAAGAGATGGGTTGACTAAACTAGAGGTCTAGCCAATCCACTCTAGGGACATCTTGTTCCATCCTTCTGCACGTTGGATCATTTGATGTTGTGCAACATGTTGGGGGATCTCAAATGTGTGTTAGTTATGCTTGAGAGATCTCCTCCACACTTATTGGTGTACCTGCTTTATATTTAACAAAGAAAAACAAAAAGAAACAGACAAGAGCTCTACCAGTGGAAATAGTGGGGAACATTAATTTTATTATTATTATTACTTTTATTTTTGTTATTTATTAGTACTTTTATTATTATTATTGCTATTATTTTCATTTTATGGGTTCACCTAACTTTCTATCATTTAGCATAAACAAGGCTAAGGTAAAGTTTGAAAAATAAACATAGCCTTGATTCATCTCCATAATAGATTACTTCCATTATTTATGAAAGTAATACTCAATGTTCATTAATCAAATATCAACACCATGTCAAATTTTGATTAAGGAAGTCTTTTTAACCTAACCACCATGCTTAATTAAAAAGCCTATAGATGTACCTTAAGAATACACCCAAACCAGAGCATATGTCATGAACAAAGGAAGCATGAACTGGTATAAGCAAGTTTATATTTTTTTCATGGAGACAAACATGAGTAAAATGTGTTGGTGAACATTTTATTTACCTTTGCATACCTGAGTTCTTACCAGCAGCATTTATAGATGGAAGCTTTGAAGCTTGCTACAGGGGTGGCTGTATATGGTCCATCTTAGGTTATCACCAAGGTTAGGTGTCAATAGAATATCATCGGCAGTCCTCCAAGGGATACCCCACGAAGGTAGATTGATCGGCAGAGGAGCGAGAGATCAAGAACAAGAAGGTAATAGAGACACATGAGTTAGATAGGTTCAGGACCATCAGTATGACGTAATACCCTGCTCCTGTGGTCTGTTGGTTTGTATTAGCTATCGTATGATATGCCATGATTTTAGAGGGGGTCCCTGCCCACCTTATATAGTTCGGGAGGCAGGGTTACAAGTTGGTTAGGTCTGAGAGATAACCGGAAAGTAATAACTAATTACAGGAATCTTGGGATCATACATATCCTAATAGATCTCGTAGTATCTTCAGGATATCTTCCCGATGTCTTGCGGAAGGCACCGAGCAGAGTCATGCCTCACAAAGCTTCTTCTTGTGGGCTGGGCCACCCATAGGGGCGCAGCCCATATGGTCTACCGTGGGTATTCGGGGTTGTACACCCCACAGCTAGTCCCCGAGCAGCTTATACCCGTTGTGCAACACCGTCTTAAGCTTGTCCGAGCAGGTGCGAATAATGCTGAGCAGTCAAGCTCATGGTCCGAACCACCATGCTAAACTACCGAGCTGCTGTGAACTGTCGCCGAGTAGTGTGAACCATTGCTGAGCAGCATAACCTATCGCCTGAGCAGCATGACCTATCAGCCGACAAGAGTGACCCAAGTACGGCTTGCCATAAGGGTGTAAGGAGCTCAAGTTTAGAATAAAAAATTCTCCACAGTGGACCAAGTGTGCCCACTTAGAGTCCGAACTAAAGCTATAGGAAATCAATCCTCCTCTATTGGCATGTAGTCTTCGAGAAAAAATCCTACACACTGACCGTGAGGTGAAGTGTGCCCACTTAGTCCCTGAGCCTGACAGCAGATGATGTAATTATGTGGTGCTAGGGTCAGAAACTTGAAGAAGAGTAGAAAACTAGCCTAGCAGGCAGCCAGTCCCCAGGCATGGCCCAAAAAGAAAACAAAGCACATTCACCACAAGGTGAAGTGTGCCCACTTAGTCCCCTGAGCCTAAAAGTAGGTGACTGCAGTCATGTGGTACCTAGGGTTAGAAATAGAAAAACAATCAAAGACCAATGGAGCAGGCCGCCAGTCCCTAAGCTACAGGCGGAGTTATCAGAGAAATCGAATCGTGGAGAAAAAACTAGAGTAACGACTGTATAGTGTCAGTTACTTAGCCTCAATAAATGGCGAAGAAGTCAGCGATATTTCAGCGAGGGGCAACTAAAGGCAGTGATAAATGAGCGCCATGGGCTGCGGTTGCGCAGAAGCCTAGGTAATGGCCCATTTGCCACATCAGAGAAATCAGAGCGGCACAGATCATGGGAACGGTTCCCAAAAAACCCTTGAATGCAGAATGGTGGGGAAAATCCTATATAATAGTGCCACCGCAAACCCCATTCCCACCTTTTCCACTTCATCTTGCTCCTCATCTCTCGTGCTACCGAATCCGCAACCAAATTTATCTCCGCCACTGAAAACCTAACCAGATTTGCGAGATGGCACTGAAGAGAGGAGCTACGAAATCGAAGAAGACGAGTCCCAAGAAGGCGGACGCCATGGTCCGACGCGACGAGGAGTGGGTGCCATTGCGAATAGGAGAAGCTGAGCTGAACCGATTGGTGGAAGCCGGTGTTCTCCTCGACCGTGCGACTGGCGGATGGTGGCCAGCTCTTGGTGAGTCCTTTCCCACGCCTCACACTAACAAAGCAGAGGTATTCGAAGACTATTTCTAGCGTAGGTTAGGGTTTCCTATTCACCCATTTCTGAGGGATCTGTTAGAGCTCTGGGGGGTTACTCTATGTAATCTCCACCCTAATACCATCTTGCACATCTCAATCTTCATCCACTTTTATGAGGCATACCTTGGAATCCTACCCCACTTCAATCTATTCCGTCACCTATTCTAGCTGAAGGAGAGAGGCGGTGCTAGTTCTAAGGTGGTTGGCGGGGTGTATCTCTAGCTTCGAGATGGGATGGCATGTCGCAGAACTGACTAATTTATAAGAGTACAAGTACAATGGCAGCCTGCAAGTGGTCGCACTATCATACTTGAACCCATATAAACCCGGTAGTCTGTCGAGTACCACGACGGGTCTCGATAAACGATTTACAACAACCAAGATCGTACATGATTCAACATACATGCCACATATTACATAAAGTTCACAGATACATTTCATCATCAGAGTACGAATAAAAGTTATTACAAACCGAGTTTGATAGATAAAGCGGAAGCCATTAAGTTCGAAAATAAAGTTTCCAACATAGTTTGATACAGTGCCAAGTAGAATCATGGTCCACAAAAGCAAAGACAGAGGTTAATAAAGAAGCCTACCCAAGGCTTACTCCTCATCCACGGTGGGATAGAAGCAACTCTTGCAATAACCATGATACACAGTGCCATCTGCAACAATGGGAAATAAAACCCTAAGTACGAGAAAGTACTCAGCTAGACTTACCCATCATAAACCAGAAATAAAATGACTCCAAGGATTATGCAAGGCTGTATAAGTGGAGATAACTTGACAACATTTTGCATAAAAGCAATTGACTCATTGTACAATTATGATTCCTTTATCAAGTTAATTAGAACTATACATTTCTAGATTAGCAACTATCCTGTGTCAAACATATGGTATATCAATTTAAAAGCATACAATAGTAACCATAGCAGGTATTGTAATTCCATATTCATTCTGAACCATCATGTTCCATAACACAGTTACTACGATGTTGGGACTAGCCAAGTTTCTCACTATCCGGGAGAGATGGCGATTCGAATTGATTTCAACCAGCTGGGAATTTATTCCTAACACAAACCCAGGCATACCGCGCAAGGCAGCCTTAGGTCACCTTTGGTACAACTCAAGTCTACATTTCGTGGGTCCGTACTACGCCACACAATCTAGAACACTAGATGCCAGGACGTTCAAGGCCTGGCCTGCCCTTGGGCTCAGTATGATCATTCCCCGGAAGGAGCACACAACAAAACGGGTCCCGGCCTAAGTTGAATTACTCGGCTTCATGGTCGGAACGAGTTATCTGGCTAGCTAAGTGAGCGGCATGCGTTCAATCTTGTCAGAAGCGCCAACAGCGGTATGGTCCTTAATCGACACAGACGGGGATAGATCCACACCCAAGACCTCCATGTCTCGTTGCTTCTCTATCGACATCCTACCCGGTCTCGGTTTTCTTTTACCCCATGGTTCTGTTCCACGATAGCAAATATAGCCAACCATGCTCCGGTATCCACCTATATCTCGCAGGTGACAGGACATCACCTGACTTCTACTGGTCTAAGCATGGCTAAGCATATATTCGATCCTAGACCTATACCGGTTAAAGGTGTAATATTTGGACAAGGAATGTATATGCATCAAGTGGTTCCATTCAACTCTTATAACCTAATGCATCAATCATAAGTACTTAAGTAATCATTTGTAAAAATACTAGGAGACTTAGAATGCTCTGGGCTTGCCTCGCAGAAAGGAAGTAGGGCGGTGGTCAGGACACTCCGGAAGCTCTTCAGGATTCTGCTCCGTGCCTTCGGGAGCTATGGCTTGAGGATTCTCCTGCTGGTCCCCTTCCTCTGCTTCGTTGAATTCTAGCAACGTTATCTCTTCCTCCGATCCTAGATGCATGAATATGGCATAAGATATCGTGAATGCATATATGTTAACAAGTGTAGCATGATGACACATGATGAATGCATTCATATAAGTATTCATAACAGCATGGTGTTAACAAGTGCATCATGTTTATTGAGTAGGTGCATATATCTTCTCAATTATTTAATTAACTATTTCCACAATGCATCTACTATATCACAAAATAGCAGCTACTTGTTTCACTCATAACTAGAGTTCTACTAATCCAAATGCAGTGATCCTAGACTTTCTGGAAAGCTTATCAAATTATCTACAACTTTGTTATTAACCATTTTTACAGCAACCATCATCCCTATCATGCAACTTATCAAACTACAGAATCTGTCCGGAATCCTTTTAAATTTGCATTTTAAAGCAACAATACTTCTACTTCATGTAATCACTCAAAGTTTGACAACATAAAACCTACCAACAGTTTAAGCATACCAAATACACTTAATGGTGAAGCCCAAACTATTTCTTTAAATGCCTTTATTATTTTATTTAGATATTTAGGTTAAATAATAAACATATACCAGATGTACTTCATAAATTCTCAATATTGTACAGTGCTTTACTAAGGTTACTAAAAGACTACTGTAAAAGTTTCATGCCATTTCATTCAATAAAACACTCTATACAAAAATGACAAGACAGAAAGGCTTAAAGTAGCATAAATAGAAAACCCTAGTGAAAAGTGTCAAGCAACAGATTTCCTATTTTTTTTAGCATCCTTATGGTACTAGGATTACCCCCAACAAATTTCATGAATTTTGGATTCATAAATAATTTATAAAAATTCATACAAGGATTCACTATTTATAAAAGAAAAATCTATAACTACAAATCTACACATGCAATGATCCTCAAATTTTTACCAAAGCTCATATATGTTAAGACTAGCTTACCAAAAAAATTGCATAATTTTTGGAGTATAGGAACTCTAGATATAAAATAAACAAGTTTGCATGCATTTAAAAAGACATTTCAAATCTCTATTTAAATCTCCCAAAATTTCTACTATAAATGTCAAGAACATATTTTTCCTAAATACTACACTTCCTAAGGAACACTACACAATTTATTGCACAATTTTTGAAGCTACCAAACTAGAGATATAAAAATCACAAAACAATTCAAAATCTAGAATCAAATGACCTAGCTTTCAAATACAGAGTCGCTGACCGGTGGGACCCGTTGGTCAGAGGACCCCACATGTCATCGACTCGAAATAGGGCAGCTACGCTGCGCTATGGTGGCGCGGCCAAAGCTCGCCAACGGCGAACTTGCTGGCGGTGACATCATCACACGATGATCTACTCGACTTCGCGCACACAATGCACTACTCGGTGGGACTTCTCGTCGGTGCTAGCAACGGCGGCGGCGGCCATGGCGGGGCGGAGGTGCGGGTCGACGGTGAGACGCCGGTGAAAGCTATGGTGGCTCAATCAAACGCTATGCCAAGCATCTACGGACTACAAGGAAGCTATTGCTCGCGCTCTTGTGGCCTAGGGTGGTCTAGTTAGGTGGGACCACTACGACGGAGGTTGGCGGCGGAGCTCCGGCAAGGCTGTGCGTGGGGCTGGGGCTTACCAAGCTTGAACAACAGGCACTAGCTGGCACAGGGAGTCA
Organism: Miscanthus floridulus; assembly: GCF_019320115.1. Classification (NCBI taxonomy): domain Eukaryota; kingdom Viridiplantae; phylum Streptophyta; class Magnoliopsida; order Poales; family Poaceae; genus Miscanthus; species Miscanthus floridulus. Next base: position 56,980,453 of record NC_089584.1, read on the forward strand.
CTGGGAAGGCGGTGATGCTATTGTGGTGATGGAGAAGCGGCTAGGCGCGGCTTGTGCCATCAACGACGACGGCGGTGTTGCGGTGCTGAGGCTGCAGCTGCTGCGGGCATAGTGAATGGCGAAGGAGAGCTGGGAATGCGAAACTGAGGGCGCGACTGAGTGCGGGCGGGTGCTAGGGTGATAATGCCGGGCTCAGGCGCATCATGGCCTGCACGGTCAGGGCAACGGCGACGCGCGGCCAACGTGACCTCCACGTGGTGGCTCTGTTCTGATGCCGGTCGGCCACTGTACCGATCGATTTAGTTCGTTAGTGAATGTGACGATCAGCCTGACAGCGAGTTTTCACGGCGACTTATCTGCTAAACCACAGTTCCAAAGTGCAAACGATCTACATGACTTGCATAGTCCTATGTACCAGCTACAACTCTTGTTCAAAGATCATGCTCTAATTCACAACCAATAACGAGTAATGTCATCACCAAGATGGGTTTGTCAGGCTGTCAGTGAACAAGGACTTAGCAAAATTTCATAAGTGTTGAAATGTTGATTTTGCTAATTCTTGTGAGACCAATTCAAGCATGCTAGAAGCTAAATCAGTCAATGACCCAAAAATAAAAGTTGTTCCTTATGTCAAATACTACAACTTTGCTTTAGTGATCTCCTCCATGCAAGGTCTCTAACACCTAGTTCAAACTTGGTCAAACATGTCACATTTAAATGATGATACACATCAAAGCATGGCTTAATGACCTATTTACCCCTAACCATGAATATCAAAGTTGCTCATAATGATACTCTAAACATGTTTAGGCTAATTGCAAGGTCATACAATCATTTCATGTATTAGTCACTCATAGAGCTAGTTAGTGTAATCACATGAAAGCTTAAGTGTTGGTTCATGAAAGGTGACCATGAACAAAGTCCTATTTGCTAACCTAGGTGTTGCTACTTGTTTGTGTGACTCACATCCACCAAGTACATGTGTACACTCATGATCATATGCATATACACATGGAGTCATGAAATAATGAGAAAAGTTACATATGTTCAAAGAAACATGCGATAACAAGTAAATGTTGCAGATGTTTCAATCCAATGTTTCAATTGTAAATGCTTATTTATGAATGCTTGATGATCATGCTCATGTTATGCAAGGATAACACCCAAGGTGTTACAGTGAATATCTTACCATACCACTGAACACGTTGCTGAAGGGGTGGAACACCAGATGGTTTTACATGAAGCAAAGCCACCCAGCGATTCGTTGTAATGCTGACCACATCCCAGAAAGCCAGAGGAGTTAGTCGGAGCTGCCGAGCAAGGATGACATGAAGCAAGTGAATGAAGTCCTCGACTTGATAAAGGGCGTGAAGACCAATGGTGGATTGGTAGCAGCGAGTTTCATAGTGCGCCGCATACAACCCTATAAAGAGAGGGCACACCCAGGATTTGAATTCAAAGGGGAGACCGACGGTACTCAAGAGAGGCTAGAAATATTGTCCAGGAGTGATGTCAAAGAGCAAACTACTGAGCTATTTGCTCTACTATCCTCCTTTAGGCTGTCAGGGTACACAAAGCCCATCAATTTCAAGAATCTGCCTCCTCAGGTGAATGTCCTAACTATATGTCTCCGAGATGTTTATTTATACTACCGAGCAATAAACTGATCCTACTCACATGAAGATCTATTCGTAGGACAAGGCGGTGTATTTCTTGGGCATGTTGAGAAACGATTGGCCACCGTAAGTGGATACATGATGACCTATTCAAATTGAAGAAAGCTCCATCGGTGTCTCCTCAAAATCCGGAGGAATGTATACTGGTCGGACGGAGAGTCCTCCCCTGGTGTCGGTGAAGACTCAGGGGAAGAGGCCGGTGGAAGATGAGTTGACCCAAAAGAAGAGGAAAATAGTAGTGACTGCTCCCCGCAAACCAGGCAGGATCTCTCTAGATGATGACCAGACCAATCGAACACGAAGAACCATGGTGTTCGATTAGTCTGATGACGACGAGATTCTGATGAACCCTCCCCCGAGCATGAAAGGACCTCCACGCAACCCACGTGCGAGGGAACAAACCAGGGTAGGTGAAGAAGTCTATGAAGCTCCCACAAGGAGAGTCCTCGAGCAATGAGCGGAGGGAATTGCTGCGCAGCAGACGTTGAAAATCCCCGCAGGGTGGGCAACAGAGATCCCCGAGCAACAAACGATAGCGGCCCTAGAGCAGTAGGTGGAACCAAGGCCAACCAAGGAAGAGCCGAGAATTCCCCCGCTGAGCAAAGGAGTCGACCTCACAGCTACACCCGGAGGCTCAGGCCGGCACCATCGGTTCAAGAAATTGAACCGTCAGACCAAACCATAAGTGTCCTTGTGCTGACGTTACTTTGCTGTATTTCCCTTACTTTTGTTGTGACTAAATAGCCGATTTGGTATAGTGCAAAGCCAACAACTGATCTAGCCCCACCCGCTTAGACTGAGCAGCAACCAGAAACTGGCCCTTGAGCGGTGGAGATGCCAGTAGACCACATCTAGGAGTCCCTGAGTGTTTGGGAGCACGTAGGGGAGCCAATTGCTACCCCTGGTGGGCTAGATAGCCATGAGCGACTGCCTACTATGGCGAACAAGTCGGCGATAGCGCCTTCGGCAATGGTGGAATCAGTAGCGGAAACGCTTTCAATGCCAAAGGAGCAAACGACGGTCCTTGATACTTCGGAGGGTGTGGTCAGACCTGCTATCTGACCATCGAGCCCCAAGGTGGTCCCCCTAGCTGAGATGGAGGAGGATGAGGTGGAGGAGATCGTGCATGATGAACCTCGACCCCAAGCAGTCCGGATCCTCCGAAAGCATGGTGAAGAAATAGTTATTGTCAAAGAGGAGGACACCACCAAGGAGTTTAGGAGACTGGAGACTTCCCTTACTGGTGTGATGAAATAGATCAAGGTGAATACTTCATCTGGAAAGGTCCTAGTCATTTATTGGAATTGGTTAATGATAATGTCATCATGCATTTTGTAGGAAATATCTCAAGTTGCCGAGTAGCGCCGCCAGCTGATAAAGCGAATGGAGCCCCTTGTAGTAGAGAACAAAAAACTCAAAGAAGCCAGGAACCTCTCGGAGAAGAATGTCTAGAGGGCCCAACGTGAACGAGACCTTGCAGAGTTGAACGTGCATGACCTAGAATACCAAAAGGGGGTCCTTACCAAAAAGCTGGCGGATGTGTCCGAGAAAGTGCAGAGCCAGTCCAAGCAGCTGGCCACTGTCTCTGACCAACTAAGAAGTGCTTCCGAGCAGCTGGAGAGGAAAAATGAATAGCTCAATAGTGTATCTAAAAAGAAAGCAGGTATGGTACATCAACGAATGTACTTTGGTATTGCTGAACAGCTGCATTTTCATTAACAACTGGTGTGCTTGTAGAGCAAGACGCTGAGCTCAGCCAGATGCGCTAGGCCATCGATCAACTTTGCCAGGAGAAAGCAAAGGAAGTAGAGTGAGCGAACAAACTTGTTGAGGAGCTGAAAGGTGAATTCCTCCTGGTCAGAATTATTGTTGAAGTAGCTTCCTTGTATAATGGATCATTGAAACTCTCACAGGCTATCGTCATAAAGCCAAAGTGCAGTTCAACATGTTGGTGCAGGAGGTCAAGGTCCAAAAGGAGATTTTTGATGCTGTAATCACCGCAATTAAGCCGGTGCTTGACTGCGTTGATCTAGAACCAGCCGCTCAGCATGACGATAGGCGTCAATGTCCCGACACCATAATCCAGAGGTGCAAGGCAGCATGGGAGAACTTTAAGACCTTCAATCGCGACACCATTACGATCATCGCTACCCATGTCCTCACGGTTGTTCGGTCCCATTACCCTACCATCAACCTTTAGTCGATAGGGGGTGGGTTCACCGAAGGACTAGACAACGCGAGGACATAGCAGCTGGAGGATGAAGTAGAGGACATAGCAAAGATGTTGGCCGACGATATAGACCTATTTGGTGAAATGGATGGTAATGGTGAAGCTCAGTAATCAGCTCATAGATTATCATTTGTAAAGGTCTGACAGTGTAATTAGAACGCACGCAAGCACAAGAAACAATTATTTGATGAATAAATGCTATAAGGTGCATGTATATGAAATAGATGCAGTTTGCTTGTAGTTCAGCGAAAAAGTCTTCACAGTTTCAAACCTAACATGACTATGCGTATTTCAAATAACATCCGAGTAGTTGGTCTGTTACTAATCCCTATGGCCTTGGCCAGCCCATAGTCCATAACATCGAACACGGAGCCCGTGCATGTGTAGGAGTAACAAATGTGACCTAGGAACCGCAGCTGACCACCCATGACGCAGAGCATAGAGCCCGTGGCACGTGTAGGGAAAAATCGGTGACTAGGTCTTTTCCATAAAAAATAGCGCGGGACATGTGCTGCTCGGCAGTCGTTACACGAACTTGGAGATAAAAGCAACATAAGCGACGTTCGAGCAATGTATTCTATGTTGAACTCTCAGCCTTGGCTAACCCATAGTCTATAACGTCAAGCACGGAGCCCATAGACATGTAGGAAAAATAGGTGTGACCAAGGGACCACAACCGACCACCCATAACACAGAGCGTGGAGCCCATAGCACATGTAGGGAGAGATCAGAGACTGGGTCATCTTCGAAGAGAACAGAAAAGAATGGATGTTGCTCTTCAATCAAAAAATGTTTGGTGATTTGGAGAAAACATGCTCGGTGATTTGGAGAAATCGTGTTCGACAATTTGGAGAAATCATGTTCGGCGATTTAGAGAAATCATGTTCAGCGATTTGGAGAAATCGTGTTCAGCGATTTGGACAAATCGTTCGGCAATTTGGAGAAATCGTGTTTGGTGATTTGGAGAAAACATTGTTTGGCACAGTTACGGCGATTACGTATTGGAGTTCATCATGAAGTATCATATAGCTCGGCGACCACAAGTGGATGTTCAACCACAATAGAGACAAAATGGAGACAAGTTATGCAGACCAAAAACTTTACTGCATATAAAATTGTAGAGTACATATCTTGAGTGTTTCAAGGATAGAAACGTATAAGGTGTTCGATGTACCATGAATTGGGAACATCGACTCCTTCTAAGTCACTTAGGTGATAAGAACCTGGTCGAGTAACCTCTTTGATGACATAAGGCCCTTCCCAGGGGGAAGAGAGCTTGTGCAACCCTTCAGTCTTCTATTTTTTGCGGAGAATGAGATCACCGACAGGAAATGAACGACCTTTTACATTTTGGTTGTAGTACCTCCGCAAGCCTTCTAGATATTTAGTTGTACGGACACAGGTGATTAGGCGCTCTTCCTCGGCTCTGTCGATGTCCTCAGACCAAACAGCCTTGGCCTTCCCTTCATCATAGTTTTCCACTCTAAGTGCTCGAAAAGTAATGTCCGCTGGTAGTATGGCTTCTGAGCCATAGATCAAAAAGTATGGAGTCACGCCAGTGCTACGACTAGCTTGAGTATGTAGTCCCCAGACTACAGCTAGAAGCTCCTTGAGCCATCTGCCCGAGTGCTTTTCTTCTTTCTGATACAGTTGCTTTTTAGGGCATCAAGGATCATACCATTCGCCTGTTTGACCTGACCGTTGGCTCTTGGATGGGCAATGGAAACCTATTCGATAGAGATGCAATAGTCTTCGCAGAAGTCCCTAAAGTGATGTCCAGTAAACATAGTTCTGAGATCAGTGATGATGTTGTTTGGTAGACCAAATCTGTGGATGATATCTTCAAAGAGCTCAACTACCTTCTTTGCAGTAGCTGAGATGAGTGGTTTATATTCAATCCACTTGGAGAACATGTCAATGGCATATACGTATCGGAAACCACCTGGTGCTGGCTTGAAAGGCCTGATCACGTCCAGTCCCCAGCATGCAAAGGGCCAGGAAGCTAGGATGGTTTGTAGCTCTTGCGTCGGCATGTGTATTTGCTTAGCAAAGAATTGGCATCCTTCACAACATCGGACAAGATCTTCTGCATTAGTGATGGCTGTGGGCCAATAAAAACTAGCTCAGAAAGCCTTGCTGACCAATGTTCTTAAGGCTGCATGGTTGCCGCAAGAACTAGAGTGAATTTCAAGAAGTAGCTTCACTCTCTCCTCTTGGGTGATGCATTTCTACAGTATCCCTTCCTTGGCACTTTTCCTCATCAAGCTACCATCCACCAACACGTAAAGCTTGCTCTGATGAACTAGGCATTCAGTTTTAGTCTTGTCTACGGGTACCTCAGTGCTGGTGAGGTACTTGATGAATTGCTCCCTCCAATCGGCGATCAGCGAAGGTACCACAAGTACTAACTGCTCGGCAGGGGGGACTTCTTCAACTTCCTTATCTTCTTTGATGGATGGCTCCGGAAGATCTAGAACAAAAACCCTGGTGGGATCATGGTGTGAGAAGAACCCAGCTTGGATAAGTGGTTGGTGAGTTGATTTTGGTTACGTACCACATGGTGATACTCGATGCCATAGAGTTTTCCTTCAAGCTTTCTAATTTTAGCGCAGTAAGCATCCATCTTCTCACTGGAACAAGGCCAGTCTTTGTTGAGCTAGTTGATAACCAGTGCGGAGTCCTCGTACACCATGAGGCGTTTGACGCCGAGCTCGATGGCTATACGAAGACCATGGAGACATGCTTCGTATTCTGCGGTGTTGTTGGAGGCTGGGAAGTGTATCCAAAGAACATAACATAGCTTATCCTTGGTCGACGTAATGAACAGAATGGCTGCACCAGCACTGTTGATGTTAAGGGCGCCATTGAAGTACATCACCTAGTGTTCGAGGCAAGCAGCGGCAATGGGCTCTTGGATCTCGGTCCATTCAGTGACGAAGTTAGCGAGCACCTGTGACTTAATGGTAGGTCTACTTTTGAATTCGATGGAATAGGTGCCGAGCTCAATAGCCCATTTAATGATGCGGCCATTGGCCTCTTTGTTGTAGAGAATGTCCCCCAAAGGGAACTCAGTGACCACGGCGATCTTGTAGTACTCAAAGTAGTGTTGGAGTTTGCGTGACATAATAAGAATGGCGTATAATAGCTTTTGTACTAAGGGTAACGAGTTTTGGGCTCATTCAGTACCTCGCTGATGAAGTAAACCAGACATTGTACTTTATAAGCATGCCTGACCTCTTCGCGTTCGACGACAATAGCTGTGCTCACGACACGAGAAGTGGCGGTGATGTATATTAGTAGAGTCTCATCTAGCCTTGGCGCTGTCATGATCGATGGCTTTGTTAAGAACAACTTGAGCTGCTCGAAAGCTGAGTCTGCCTCCTCTAACTAGGAAAAGCGCTCGGAGGCCTTGAGGAGCTTGAAGAAAGGTAGCCCTTTTTTGTCGAGGCATGATATGAAGCGGCCTAAAGCAACCATGCAACCTGTAAGCTTCTGTATATCCTTGACGCATGTTGGCCATTTCATATTGGTGATGGCGAAGACCTTGTCAGGATTAGGCTTGATGCCTTGAGCACTGATGATGTAGCCCAGTAGTATACCGGATGGAACTCCAAAGATGCACTTTGAAGGGTTCAGCTTCCATCGGTACTTGTTTAGGTTGGTGAAGGTTTCTTCGAGGTCGGCGATAAGGTTGTCAGCCATCTTAGTTTTGACGACACATCATCGATGTAGGCTTCGACGTTGCAGCCGATCTATTGGTTGAGGCACATCTGAATGGCCCTTTGATAGGTAGCCCCGGCGTTCTTGAGTTTGAAGGACATAGTTTTGTAGTAGTATGCATCGAAAGGTGTAATGAATGACGTCTTTATCTAGTCTACTTCCTTGAGGGAGATCTAATGATAGTCGGAGTAACAGTCAAGGAAGGAGAGTAGTTCACAGCCGGCAGTAGAGTCTACAACCTCATCTATCCGAGGCAAGCTGAAGGGGTCTTTAGGGCAGTGTTTGTTAAGATCAGTATAATCAACGCACATTCTCCATTCTTTATTCTTTTTTTGAACGAGAACATGATTTGCTAACCAATCTGGATGATACACTTCTTTTATAAACCAGGCAGCTAAGAGCCATTTTATTTCTACCATAATAGCCTCCTTCTTGTCTGGCGTGAATCAGCAGAGTTTCTCCTTGATTGGTTTGACGGTCGGCGAGACATTCAAGGAGTGCTCGATCTTCTCCCATGGTACACCTGGCATGTCTACAGATTTCCAAGCAAACACATCGGCATTGGCACGTAGGAAGGAGACGAGCGGGCTTTCCTATTTGGGGTCAAGGTGAGCCCCAATCTTCATGGTCTTAGAGGCGTCATCGAGGTCGAGGCTAACCTCCTTGATTTCGTTGGACTTGGCGGAGGCACGAGGAAGCTCTAGCTCTAGAATCTCCATGTCATTGTTGGGTGCTATCTTGGCTTTGGCGACCACGCTAGCCATCTGGATGGAGAGGTCGATGGCTTCGGCGAGAGCGAGACTCTCTATATCGCAAGCGTAGGCAACGGAGAGGTTGGCCCATAGAGCCAAAAGTCTTGTAGGCGAAGCCATCTTCAACACTAGATATGCGTAGTGTGGTACAACCATGAATTTTGCCTGAGCTAGCTAGCCAAGTATGGCGTGGTAGGCGGTGTCAAAGTCGGCGATGTAGAAGTTGATATGTTCGACGCGATAGTTGCTTGCCTTGCCGAACTGTACTAGTAGGGTGATCTCTCCAAGTGGTCTGGATGCCCTTCTAGGTACCACATCCTAGAAGGAGGAGTCTGAGGGTGTGAGATCTGATATCGCGAGGCCCAACTCCCTTAGGGCCCTGATGAAGAGTAGGTTCAAAGCACTGCCACCGTCAACAAGGACTTTTCTAAAGAGCACCTTCTGGACGGTTACATCGAGGATGAGGGGGAAATGCCCTATGTAGGGTATGTCTACCCACTGGTCGGCCCTACTAAAGGTGATGGGGACCTCGGACCATGGGCAATAGCTAGGGTCGGCGGTAGTTTCTTCTGAAGCGATGGCGAGCACTCGTTGGGCGGCGAGCTTCCGTTCCCTTCTACTCTCAGTGGAGGCGAGGCCCCCAAAGATGGTGGTGACCTCCATCGTGGTCCTAAAAGGCGTTGTTGTTGTTCCTAGGTGATCAGCGACCTCTAGCTCCATCGTTGGCGCCGTGATTGAGCCTCTTGTCATGGAACTCCCTGGCCAGACCAATGCAATCCTTCATCTTGTGTTTAGCATTCTTATGAAGAGGGCATGGGCCGTCGAGGATCTTTTGGTACTATTCATTGTAGTTACGCTTGGCGCGAGGTTAACTAACGGTGGCAACGATGTGTTCTAGCCAACGGTAGTGATTTTGGCCAGGCCTGCATCCTCCTGTTCGATCACGGCCGCTATTGCGATGGTAGCTGTAGTCGTCGGGGCGGTGGTTGCTATGATGTCAGTCGTTGGGGCGATCGTCGTAGTGGTGAGGCAGGTGTTGGGTGCCTGCATCCTTGTTGAAGTGCACCTTAGCTTCCTCAGCATCGGCGTACTGGTTGGCGGTAGTTATCATTTCGCCGATACCGGTGGGCGGCTTGTGGTTGAATTTGGAGCGAAGCTCGCAATGGTGGAGTCCTCGGATAAAGGCGGTGATGACTTTAGCTTCCATGATGTTGGGGATAGAGTTCCTCATCTTGGAGAAACACCAGATGTAGCTGTGAAGGAGCTTGGATGGCTTCTAGTTGATGTGGCTAAGATCATGCTTCATGTTAGGTCAAGTACACGTGGCCATATAGTTGTCGGTGAAGACTTTCTTCAACTCTTCCCATGACCCGATGGAGTCTAGCGCAAGACTGGTAAACCAACTCATGGTGGGTGGCGTGAGCATGATAGGGATATAATTTGCCATGATGCTGGTGTCTCCTCCTGCGGCACAGACGGCAGTGGCGTAAGCCTATAGCCACTGAGTCGGGTTCATCCTTCCTTCATAGGGCTCGACCCTGGTGATCTTAAAACCACGGGGCCACCGAAGCATTTAGAGTGCCCTTGTGAAAGCCAGAGGCCCCTCGAGGTTGTCGACACTGTCGTCTATAGCACTGTGGTCGGGGATAGGCTCGAGGGATGAGTCAGGGTTGTCGTACTCCTTTTCATAATCCTGGTGGCGACGCACTTTGTCTTCATGGCAACCAAAGCGACATTGCTTGATACGCCATCGTGCATCCCAGAGGTTGCTGGGATGTACTCTAGCATCCTGTTTGACCTCCTAGTCATGCTGGCGATGGTGTTCAGCGTGATGCCCCCTGAGGCCCCCTAGAGAGGTAGTGACTGGTCAACAAAATGGCTTTGACTGGGGTGGCGATTAGATCTCGGTGTAGCTAATTGGTGAACCGTGATCGTAGAGCATGAAGGTCTCTGATCCTCATGGATCTCATTGACCTAACAGTGAGTCGCTTTAAGCATAGCAGCGATCTTGGTGAGCTTGGGCGTTTGAGGGAAACGAGCAAGCTCGTTTACGGCTACTGCCAAATTGGTGCTTGGAGTCTTGAAGATGTCATGGCCATCGACGTAGAGAAATTCTTCGTCGAGGTCCCGGTGGAGCAGGAGCAGTCTTCCTTGAGAATCGAGCCGATTATTCCGAGTAGCCTTGGCCCTCATGATGGCTGCCTCATTTTCTCACTGCTGTGCGTAGTTGACGTTCCGGTTCTCTCGAGCAACACGCTCCTCCTCGGTTTCGCCATCCCGAGGAGGGTTGTCGATGCTGATGTTAAAGATCGCACCACCTCGGAAGGGTGGAAGGAGAAATTGATTGGAGAAGGTTTCAGCGAGGGTCTCCGTAGAGCCCTGAGACTCGGAGCCTGGAGTTTCTTCCGGGATGGTCTAGAGCTACGCCCTAGGGCTTTGGCCTAAGTGTAGCATGTTGACGGCTGGCGGAGGTTGGATGGTGACCTGGTCGGTGAGTTTGCCCCACAGGGCATGTTGATAAGCGGCGATGACATTAGTGAATCCGAAGGGTAGGGCCATAACCCCTACAGTTTGCTGAGCAGGCTCTGATAGATCTAGATCAGAGGGTGGTCAGCACTGAACCAGAGTGTCTAGTGCCAATTCAGTGACAGAGAGACAATCAGCGAGCTTTAGTCTAACCTGATCGATGGATTCAATCAGATGTCATTATTGATCGGCCTCCTCTGGTAGTGAGGAAGCAGACAGCGAGTCGTCGCCGAAGGAGACCTCGGAATCGACTCTGAGATCGGATCTACAGTTGTAGGTGCAAGGGTGGCCGGCGTAGAACTGATTTGCCCTAGCTCGAGGAGCTCTCTGACTCCGTCAGTGTTGATGACCCATGAGATGGATCCGACCATGAAGATCTAGTTGGGCTGTAGAAGGGACGAAGAGCCTATAGAAAAAGCCATCTTGTTCGATAAGGAAACAACATGCACACCCCTACCTGGCACGCCAACTGTCGACATAATATCATCGGTAGTCCTTTGAGGGGTACCCCACAAAGGTAGATTGATTGGTAGAGGAGTGCGAGATTAAGAACAAGAAGGCAACAGAGACACACGAGTTAGATAGGTTCAGACTGTCAGTATGACATAATACTCTACTCCTATGGTCTGTTGGTTTGTATTAGCTATCGTATGATATGCCATGATTTTAGAGGGGGTCCCTACCCACCTTATATAGTCTGGGAGGCAGGGTTACAAGTCGGTTAGGTCTGAGAGATAACCAAAAAGTAATAACTGATTACATGAATCTTGGGATCATACATATCCTAACAGATCTCATAGTATCTTCAGGATATCTTCCCGATGTCTTGCAGAAGGCGCCGAGCAGAGTCGTGCCTCGCAAAGCTTCTTCTTGTGGGCTAGGCCACCCATAGGGGCGCATGTGGTCTGCCATGGGTATCTAGGGTCGTACACCCCACATTAGGTCACACACACAAATAGTGTGTATGGACCATGGGCTTTAGTGATAGCAAAGGTCTAGAAGAGGAGAATGCTCCTTCTTTCTCTTATTCTCTTTTCTCTATCTATTTTTCGTCATTCATTTTTTTATAATAGATTTTTTTATTCTAAGAGTTTTATTTTGAAGTAAGAATTCAAATTTTTAATCTAGAAATATTTATTTTGAATTTTAAAGATAGCTATCGATTTACCTTCAGCAAGGGCTCACCATTTTAAGTCTGTTGAGCAAGACTTCTCCATTGCATTTTAGCTTGAATTGGCATCATCTCATCCTGGAGATGGATAAGGATGATTGCCCTTTTTGTTTTCGTCATACCATCTTGATCTCTATGTGGTTTGGCTTGGTGGGTGTGTGATCCATGTTTCTTTTGATCAAGGTTTCATCCCTGCATAACGTCAGTGGACAATACATACCCGAGGGATTTTATGAATGTTTTGAAACAATAGTGGTTGATGTTATGGGCTAAAGGTTTTCCTCTATGCTAAAGAAAAGTGGTGTTCATATACGTTCAATTAGCAAAGAGAGCCCTTTCTTTTTTTAGATTCAAAACCTTTGTTTATTCAAAGTTCACCAAATGAGTTTTGATTTATTTCCGTTATGAATTCATCTCAAGGACTTACCCACATGAATTTGATAATATCCTGCATGGGTTAGTCCATGCATGCAACTAGAGTCTATATTTAGCAGTTTTAGTTCAAAAATCAAACTAGACTCCATGTCCAATTTGATTAAGGTAGGCTAATTAACCTAAGCACCATGCTTAATTTAAATAGCCTATGGAAGCATGATCATTACATCCAAACTATGCACCATGCCTAATTTAAAAGGTGTACAACCAACATCCAACCCAAAGCATACTAGAATAGAAAAAAGATGCATGAAAGTAACTTGAGATTCACTTAAACGGAGTTGAGAACTTTGAATGGTGAACTAGAGAACCATTGTTGTTTCTTTATATGCAGACAATGCAAATGGGGTGGATGAGTTGAATTTAAACAAGCATGCCATGGTTTTTGAAAAGGAAATTAAATGAGTGACATGCATTCAAACATGCAGTGGTAGAAAGTAACTAAAAATAGAAAAGATATGTTTGGGTTGGTTTTCTCATACCTTGATTAATTGTACCATCTCCCACAATTTGTGATTGAATTGTGAGTGATGTAATGTAGTTGTTCCGTCACATATAATGCTTTTGTTTTTCACATGACGGTGACCATCTCTCTTTCTACATATGGTTAGTATATATATACCTTTCTATGAAATTGCAGGGTGGAGGTGTTGATTGTTCATGAATGATCAGGCACCCTGGGCTCATGATGATTCTTTTTAACCAACATGGCCTTTTGGTGAGACTCACCATTCTCCCCCACACTTGGACTTTTGTGAAAATCAAGTGTGTAGTGTTGGGGGTCTCCTTTTGTGTGTGTCGCATCACCAAAGGACATCATGATATGTAGTCGATGCAGCTCCCATGATTTCAAGCATCGTATGACCCCTATCCTTCTTGATCTTAACATGTCATGGTCAGCAAACAAGAATACCCAAAGGTGCATACTAACTTGAAAACATGATCTTGCTGTTATTGATAAGAAAAAGTTGTGTGTGTGTTTTTTATGATAATCCGAGGTATCTCTGAAAGGAAAGATAAAACACAAGGATACACGGGTGAACTAGGTTCGGAGATAATTACGACAACCATTCCTCGGAAATGGCGCCAGAAATGCTTGTTGGTATTTCTTAACACATACAAAAATAATCCACAAGCGCATGGAATTACTGTTGTAGCATTTCACCCAGAAGTACTCAGGGTATTGTATTTCCTCAGGGAATGGATGTGTAAGGGTCTCTTAACTAGATCACCTAAGATAACAAGAAGAAAGATAGCTCAGGTAGCGAGGTTTTCTAGGGATTGAGATCCTAAGCTTAGATAGCTTTGCCACTATATACTTACATCAGGCACCGGATCACACCTGGTCTACTAGGTGAGGCTGGACTGTAGCCTACGTTGAACCCAAACGTGGAGGAATATGATGGATGGACAGGACAATCACCACCTGCCACCTACCCCTCAACCATGGGGAACAAGGTAAACGATGGTAGCCTCTAGCCTAGACACCACATCTATGCTATCGATTACTACTCTAGCATCATATAGGGTTGTCCATCTTTGTTAGGAGCCCTATACTAGAGTATCCACTATGAGAACGAATGATGAACCCACAAGTAAATAGTTGTTGGTATTTATAAGTGCAAATAGAATATGAAGGATTCCGCAAGCACATAGAATACCATTGTAGCATTTTACTAGGATTATTCCAGGTATCGTTATTTATATTTTACCATAGGGAAACAATGGAGTAAAGATTTGTTGGGTAATGAAGGAGTATCTATTAACATGCCAACATAGCTAGAGCAGGGGATAAATGTAATGATAGGAGTTAATCATAATGACACTCAAGGGATAGATCACTAAGACAATGTAAATTAGTTAACTTAGGAGAACAATGGGTGAGGTAAATTCCTATGACATTCCTATCACATGGTCAAAGTATATATATCCAACTATATCTAAGACTAACTCTACTCTTGTGCACTTCGGGGCATCGCTTAGACGGTAAAGTACCCACAATAGATAACTCTACTGACGTGACTACGATCCTACAATTGAAGAACCTACTCAATTCAGAGTGGACTACAATGGATAGACAGGGATGTCACCTCCCACTGCTACCACCCAACCAGAGAATAGTGTGCACTCACAGGCAGAGCATCATATAAGAACCATGCTTACACGAGACTTGGCTACTTAGCCTAACCGGTAAACTAGTAGGCTAAGAGTTCTATGAACCCACACACAAAAGTAATGATAACCATAACTAAGCAAGATATATATTCAAAGTAAGCATAGCCATGTAGATACAATATGATAAATTGATAATAACTCTTACAAGATATAGAAGTGAAGATACAAGGCTTTGCCAAGCCTCCAAGACTAGATCCAGAACTTGAGCACGAGCTCAACTCGACCCTCACTCCTGAGCTACTAATCTACTACATTATAGAGCTCTAGGCCTAATCCCTCTGGTGTATGTTGATCTAAATGAGAGATATGGATTAGGGTTTTAGGATGGCTCCAGGGAGGGAGGTAGGGGCTGCTATATATGGGGCCGCCTGGTACCCTCCCCCTCTTAGTTAGCCTCATTGGTACTAAACTTTTCACCATATCTCATTAAAATGCACATGGCCTTTATGGGGCCAAATTCTGAATCGGGCCCAACTAATCCCGTAGCTCATGATGTGGAGTTTCTCTTTTATTTACGA
The DNA here is from genome assembly GCF_019320115.1 of Miscanthus floridulus. NCBI lineage: Eukaryota > Viridiplantae > Streptophyta > Magnoliopsida > Poales > Poaceae > Miscanthus > Miscanthus floridulus. The sequence continues at coordinate 56,995,656 of NC_089584.1, forward strand.
AATTTATATCTTTTCATTTCGAGCTCCAAATATAGCAAATAATATATCCGTTTTGATCAGCTCGACGAGCTCTTCACAATGGTGCACTCCAATTCACAATTTGATATAATTTTGTTCTATGAAAAAATAAATATCCTACAAGACAAGTGAGAGCACCAAAACTCATGGAACTTGCTAGAATCAAACCCTATAACTATGTTTGGTGATGAAATTAAGTATATATGCAGGTTATGTTGATGGTTTATAATTGGTGTTAATGACCATCAACAATAGTAAATAAGACTAACTTAAAGTAGAACTCACAACCGAAGATAAACACGAACCTTTGCACTCCAAATATTACTAGATTCTCTGAGGTACAAGTGAAGAGGGAGCCGATATTCTCGGCATTCCTTCCTCTATGTGTACAAGGGGCCCCAAGTACACAAATGGAAGTAGCCAACAATTCCGGTACTTCTCCATCTCTTTTCCTTCCTTCCACACTCCCTAAACTAAGCCAAAGAGCTAAGATATGAAAGTGGAGCACCTCCTCTTCTTGCTACATTGTGTATCTTGTGTTGTGTGCTTCCCAAGTGTGTTGTAGGGGGGATGTTGCCCCTCTATTTATACATGAAGGAGAGGCAGTGATGTGGCTATTCCTGGCACAAAGCCCATGCACCACCGCCTTCTGCATGGAGGCATGCAACCGCCACATGAAGGAGAGGACAAGTGGCGCTAGGTGGGGGGCGACCGACCCTAGGGGGTGGCTAGCCCTTGACTAGCGGAATCAAGTTCTTCATGAGCTTGCTTCTGAGATTTCCCTTGTAATTAACTTCTAATTCAAGTAATCATCTTGTTCATATTGTTCTTCTGGTTTGCGACTCTCTTTTGAGTACTTTAATCCTTATAGCTCCTGGGTTAAAGTAGTATTCACAGTGTAAGTGTGGTGCTTAGACTCAATTACTCGTGGATGTACCCTATATTCTAGATTGGTGGTAGCTCGTGAGGGTGACTTTTATAGCCTTGTTGAATCCTATGTAGTTCACCTTCTATTTGTAGGCCTAGTAGGACCTTGTTGCTATAGAAAACATACTCTGCCTATGTTTTCTCTAGTAATATCCCTAAAATTGAACAATAGAAGACAAAGCTTACCAAAGTTAGAACTTGAAGACCTTTATGATCTCCTCTACGCTTCTATTATCTAGCCTTGGTTGTGAAGTTGGTGAAAGGATCAAGATGCCCAAGACAGGGGGTGAATTGGGCTAATTCTAAATTTTCTTGCAATAATTAAATCCTACGGTTAGCCCAATTAACCCCTTGTGCCTATAAAAGTGTTTCTAATAATGTAACGCACAAAGGACTTACAACCTATGTTCCAAACTTACTCTAGAATGGCAATTCTATGAATGTAAGAACAAGTATTGAATTGCTCAAAGTAAATACTCAAAGTAAATAGAGAGAGAGGAACATGGCGATGTTTTGCTGAGGTATCAGAGAGTTGCCACTCCCCACTAGTCCTCGTTGGAGCACCCGCGCAAGGGTGTAGCTCCCCCTTGATCCACGCAAGGATCAAGTGCTCTCTACGGGTTGATTCTTTGACACTCCGCGTGGTGAATCACCCAAAACCGCTCACAACTTGAGTTGGGTCACCCACAAGCTCCGCCGGGTGATCACCAAGCTCCCAATCACCACCAAGCTGTCTAGATGATGGCGATTACCAAGAGTAACAAGCATGAACTCTCACTTGACCACTCGAAGCCTAATGAGAATGGTGGATGCACACTTTGCTACTCTTGATTCACTAATGAGGCTACTCTCTTGGATTCACGAATCTCAATCACCTCACCAAGACCTTGCTCTTCTTGGCACTCACAAACGTGTTTCTCAGCTATTGGAATGAGCAAAAGTGACTCCACACACAAGTGGAGCTTCTATTTATAAGGCAGCCTGAAAAATGAACCGTTATGTGCCTCTACGGGGTGACCGGATGCTCCAGTCATGTTGACCGGCTGCTCCGGCTAGTTCAACCCACACACCAGTGTTTAAGTGTTGATCGGACGCTAGCAGGGTCTGATCACCACTGACCGGACACGTTCGGTCGCATTAAACCCTCACTGGAACCTTACTATACTCGATCGGACGCTGGATCCTTAGGGTCCGGTCAGTATTGACCGAACGCATCCGGTCGTAGATTCACTCTTCTAGAACCTTACTAGAGTTGACCGGACACTGCCTCTCAGCGTCTGGTCACTTGACCACTCAGCGTCTGGTCACACCGAATGCAATCACCTTAATCAAATGAACTAACCAGACCCTGCGGCTAGCATCCGGTCGCACTAGAGCCAACGTCCAGTCAGCATTTGACCCTCCATTCACTTCCAACTCTCGAACATATGTGAATGAAGTTTGCTCCATAGGATCATAGGGCTATTGTGGAGCTACCTAGTGCTAGTTTTAACAAGTGTGCACCACACCTAACTCACTAGACTCACCTAGGTCAAGCTACCCGTCCATACCCCCCTTAATAGTATGGCCAAAGGAAAAAATAAAGTCCTAAACTACTCTAAGTGTCTCTCCAACTCCAATCGACACTTAGAACTAGTCATCCTTAACCTTGTTGTCCATCCTTTGAAAACTGAAATGATTTCCATCGTAGGGGCATGACCACCTTGATTGCCCAATTGATCTCCATTACCATGACCTAACTTAATTGCCTCTACAAAACACACGTTAGTCATAGTAATCTTATATTGTCATTAATCACCAAAACCCAACTAGGGGCCTAGATGATTTCAATCTCCCCCTTTTTAGTGATTGATGATAATACCACCTCGAGTATGTAAAAGAGTGATGATGAGGACATCAACACCAATGATACATCCACGCCGACACGGGTACCAGTTTCTGGTCCTATTACTCACGCCCGTGCTCGTCACATTAATCATCAAGTAAGTTCACTCTTGAGTGCCTATCCATCATATTTAGACCATGGAGACACGTGCACTCTTGTTTTGGTTAGGAACCAGGGAGAGGACCAAAAGGGACAAGGATTCGCGGAGGCTGAATTCGGACTCCAGGACAACTCCAACTTGTGATGGTCACCATGGTCGCATACGGACTCGGATTGGGGCGTTCAAGTACTTTATGGAATCCTTATGAAGTCTATTTTCATATGGATCTGGAATCAAGTCCATAGCTGTTTTGAGGTGGCTGCAATGACTGAATTACTACTGAGAGCTTGTCTGTCCAAAGGTGCTGCGTCACCTTAGTTTGGTCCAATGGGCCATGTATCAAGTTGGGTCCATTAGGGATGCGTCCTAGGGTTGGAGAATGACCCCAACACCCCCCTGGTCATCCTTCCACCTTCATATACTCCTTAGCCGCCACCAAGAATAGTCAGGTTTTGTTTAGATCAAGTTTAGCTCTCGCTACTTGCTTGTAAGCGCGCGTGCTAGATCAGCCGCCCATCTTCTTGTCTTCGGAACCCCACCTTAATTGAGATTGAGTTTGAAACTTTCATCTACATCTAGTAATTCAGTACTTGCTATACTTGTTCTTGCTAGTTCTTCGATTGCTTGTAGGATGAGTGCCCTAGTGGCTGGGTGACGCGCTCCACAAGATCGCGGTAACCATTGGAGGTGGTGTATCGGTTGCTAAGGCGCAGCTTGGAAGGTTGTAGTCGGGCCGTGAACATTGTCTCCACCCATCAATCGAGTTATCCCACACCTCTCATCGAAAGATCGGGAATAAACCCTAGCGGGTTCATATCAGTTGGTAATCAGAGCAAGGTTTATCGGTGAGAGTGTTCTAATCCTTCGTTGTTCTAATTTTTCCTATAGTCCAGAAAAGCCAAAAAAATATAGTAGATTAGTTTTACCACGATCCTATAAACCCTTTGAGCCTTTGCTATCACTACTTAGTTAGGGCTTGTTGAGTCATCGGCTACATCAGTTGTGTTGAGTTGCTGGTCTTAGTTTTTGTCCTTTACAGTTTCGATTTCTTGTCATGTTCTAGTCACAGCCGTGTGCTAACATATAAACCTTCTGTTGGCTGAATCCGAATACATCCTTGTGTTCAAGACCGAGTAGGAATCTGAGTTTGAGACCGAATACCATGTGGTGTTGAGTTCGAGTTGGAATCGGTTTTTAGTCCGAATTGACAGCGGCCTGGTTGCTGTTGTGAGACCGAATCTGAGTACATCTTTGTGTAGCAGTAGTTCTACTTATACTCCAACTCTCCATGACCTGCATATACGTTTTGGTTTGGTTTTTACTCTAGAGAGAGAGAGAGTTTGTGTGGTGTGTGACTCCTGTGAAGTCTTTCTGTTTATATAATCAGTTTTGAGGATCCCCAAAAAAAAGAAAAAAAAGAAAAAGAAGAAAAAGAAGAAGAAGAAGAAGAAGAAACAGAAAAAAGGGGGCTGTTTGTTGTGCTTCTCCATTGTTTCCGGTGGTGTGTTGTGACCTCCTTTGTGCCTAGGCTCGCATCTCTAGCATGGTCTAGGCTAGGACCAGCACAGTACCACCGTTGAACGATTATTCAGCTTGCTTCTGTGACTAATGTGGTGCTAGTACTTCCTTGCTTCAGCCCACCTGTAGCTCCACATATTTCGACTACAGCTTGACAGGTGTTGTTGTTGCGGCACCGATACACTTCATTCCACAGTTGTAGACTTGTTGGTTGCCATTCCCTCCTGTTGAGCAAGGTAAGAATTGGTAAGAGCTTTTGTAACAGGTTGAGAGTGAGCACCTTGCAGTAGCTACATCCTAATAGCTGTAGGGCTTTTATTTCTTCACCTGTTTTTCTTATTGCCCTTGTCTTTTAAACCATGTCAGGATCAGAGGATGTTAACAAGAGGCCACAATCTCCTCGCACCAAGGGCATCATTCAACATTTTACAAGGCAAGTGCAGCAGCATACAGAAGGACTTGATCAAGATTTACAGGTGACCAATTACAAGATTGGGCAACTAGAGGCCACCCAACTTGCCTCCACCACCAAGCTTACAGGATTGGAGGCATCTGTTGCCCATATGGACAGAAGCCTTGCTGCTCTTCTGAAGCGTTTTGATGACTTCCACACGAAAGACAAAGAGCAACATAATGAAGACAACAAGGATGAAGAGCAATTCGAAGATAATTATGATGATGATTATACTGCTGATACTAAACATGATGCTCATGACACTCGTGACCGGCATCGCCTACGCCATAATCGTAGAGGTATGGGTGGTCACCGTCGACATGAGGTACCCAATAATAATGATGCTTCAGTAAGATAAAATTTAAGATACCTCCTTTTGATGGTAAATATGATCCTAATGCATACATTACTTGGGAAATTGTTGTTGATCAAAAGTTTGCATGTCATGAATTTCCTAAGAATACACGTGTTAGGGCTGCTACTAGTGAGTTTACTGATTTTGCTACTGTTTGGTGGTTAGAGTATGGCAAGAAAAATCCTAATAACATACCACGAACTTGGAATGCTTTGAAACGAATTATGAGGGCTAGATTTGTTCCTTCTTACTATGCACGTGATTTGTTAAATAAATTGCAACAACTGAGACAGGGTGCTAAAAGTGTAGAAGAATATTATCAAGAATTATAAATAGGTATGTTGCGTTGTAATTTAGATGAGGATGAGGAACCTGCTATGGCAAGATTTTTGGGTGGGTTAAATCATGAAATCCGAGACATCCTTGATTATAAAGAATACACTAACGTAACCCGTTTGTTTCATCTTGCTTGTAAAGCTGAAAGGGAAGTTCAGGGGTGATGTGCCAGTGCCAAGAATAATATTTCTGCAGGGAAAACTAATTCATGGTAGACCCGCACGACTACTACTCCAACCACACGTGCTCCTATGCCAACATCCAGCGACAAACCTCATGCTACTTCCACAAATTCAGTGGCGAAGACGACCTAGAAGCCTGCTGCGAGTGCTTCATCCATGGCATCTACAGGTAGAACAAGAGACATTCAGTGTCACCGGTGCAAGGGATATAGACATGTGATGCGTGACTGTCCAAGCAAGCATGTTATGGTCATCAAAGATGATGGTGAGTATTCCTCTACTAGTGATTTTGATGAAGATACACTTGCTTTGTTTGTTGCTGACCATGTAGGAAGTGAGGAACAACCAGAAGAGCAGATTGGAGTAGAGGATGTAGATCATTATGAGAGCCTCACTGTGCAGCGTGTGCTTAGCGCACAAATGGAGAAGGTGGAGCAAAATTAGCGGTATACACTTTTCCAAACAAAGTGTGTCATTAAAGAGCGTTCGTGCTGTTTGATAATTGATGGAGGTAGCTACAACAACTTGGCTAGCAGTGATATGGTAGAGAAGCTTGCACTTACAACCAAACCACACCCACATCCATATCACATTTGATGGCTCAACAATAGTGGTAAGGTTAAGGTAACAAGATTGGTACGAATTCATTTTGCTATTGGATCATATCATGATGTTGTTGACTGTGATGTTGTGCCTATGGAAGCTTGTCATATTCTGCTAGGTAGACCATGGCAATTTGATATAGATTGTATGCATCATGGTAGATCAAATATGTATTCTCTCATACACCATGATAAGAAAATTGTTTTGCTCCCTATGTCTCCTAAAGCCATTGTGTGTGATGATGTTGCTAAAGCTAAGAAAACTAAATCTGAGATCAATAAAAATATCAAATCTGTTAGTAGTAACAAAGATGAGATAAGATTGAAAGGACATTGCTTGCTTGCTACTAAATTTGATATTAATGAATTGGTTGCTTCCACTTCTGTTGCCTATGCTTTGGTATGCAAGGGTGCTTTGATTTTAGTTCACGATATGCAGCATTCTTTGCCCCCTGCTGTTGCTAACATTTTGTAGGAGTTTTTGGATGTTTTTCCAAGTGAGATACCAGCGGGGCTACCACCAATATGAGGGATTGAGCACCAAATTGATCTTATTCCTGGTGCATCTTTGCCAAACCGTGCGCCATACAGGACTAATCTGGAAGAAACGAAGGAAATTCAATGACAAGTGCAAGAACTACTTGACAAAGGTTATGTGCGTGAGTCCCTTAGTCCTTGTGCTATTCCTATCATTTTAGTGCCTAAGAAAGATGGAACATGGCGTATGTGTGTTGATTGTAGAGCTATTAATAATATCACCATTCGATATCGACACCCTATTCCACGATTAGATGATATGCTTGATGAACTGAGTGGTGCTAATGTGTTTTCCAAAGTTGATTTGCGAAGTGGGTACCACCAGATTCGTATGAAATTGGGAGATGAATGGAAAACTGCTTTCAAAACTAAATTTGGTTTATATGAGTGATTAGTCATGCCTTTTGGGTTAACTAATGCACCTAGTACCTTCATGAGGTTAATGAACGAGGTTCTACATGCTTTCATTGGAAAATTTGTTGTAGTCTACTTTGATGATATATTGATTTACAGCAAATCTATGGATGAACATCTTGATCACTTACGTGCTGTTTTTAATGCTTTATGAGATGTGCGTTTATTTGGTAACCTTGAGAAGTGCACCTTTTGCACCGATCGAGTGTCTTTTCTTGGCTATGTTGTGACTCCACAGGGAATTGAGGTTGATCAAGCCAAGGTAGAAGCTATACAGGGATGGCCTGTACCAAAGACTATCACACAAGTGCGGAGTTTCCTAGGACTTGTTGGTTTCTATCACCGATTTGTGAAGGACTTCAGTACCATTGCTGCACCTTTGAATGAGCTTACAAATAAGGGAGTGCCTTTTAGTTGGGGCAAAGTACAAGAGAACTCCTTCAATATGCTAAAAGATAAGTTGACACATGCACCTCTCCTCCAACTTCCTGATTTTAATAAGACTTTTGAGCTTGAATGTGATGCTAGCAGAATTGGACTGGGTGGTGTTTTGTTACAAGAAGGCAAACTTGTTGCATATTTTAGTGAAAAATTGAGCGGGCCTATTCTAAATTATTCTACATATGATAAGGAATTGTATGCTCTTGTTCGCACATTAGAAACATGGTAGCATTACTTGTGGCCCAAAGAGTTTGTTATACATTCTGATCATGAGTCTTTGAAGCATATTCATAGTCAAGGGAAATTGAACCATAGACATGCTAAGTGGGTTGAATTTATTGAATCTTTTCCTTATGTTATTAAGCACAAGAAAGGGAAAGAGAATATTATTGCTGATGCTTTGTCTAGGAGATATACCTTGCTGAATCAACTTGATTACAAAATCTTTGGATTAGAAACAATTAAGGACCAATACGTTCATGATGCTGATTTTAAAGATGTGTTGCTGCATTGTAAAGATGGGAAAGGTTGGAACAAATTCATCTTTAGTGATGGGTTTGTGTTTAGAGCTAACAAGCTATGCATTCTAGCTAGCTCCGTTCATTTGTTGTTGCTGCAGGAAGCGCATGGAGGTGGCTTGATGGGGCATTTTGGAGCTAAGAAAACGGAGGACATACTTGCTAGTCATTTCTTTTGGCCAAAGATGAGAAGAGATGTGGAGAGGTTTGTTGCTCGTTGCACGACATGTCAAAAGGCTAAGTCACGGTTAAATCCACACAGTTTGTATTTGCCTCTACCTGTTCCTAGTGCCCCTTGGGAAGATATTTCTATGGATTTTGTGTTGGGTTTGCCAAGGACTAGGAAGGGACGTGATAGTGTGTTTGTGGTTGTTGATAGATTTTCTAAGATGGCATATTTCATACCCTGTCATAAAACGGATGATGCTACTCATATTGCTGATTTGTTCTTTCAAGAAATTGTTCGTTTACATGGTGTGCCCAACACAATTGTTTCTGATCGTGATGCTAAATTTCTTAGTCATTTTTGGAAGACTTTATGGGGAAAACTAGGGACTAAGCTTTTGTTTTCTACTACATGTCATCCCCAAACCGATGGTCAAACTAAAGTTGTCAATAGAACTTTGTCTACTATGTTAAGGGTTGTTTTAAAGAAGAACATTAAGATGTGGGAAGATTGTTTGCCTCATATTGAATTTGCTTATAATCATTCGCTGCATTCTACTACAAAGATGTGCCCATTTCAGATTGTCTATGGTTTCTTGCCTTGTGCTCCTATTGATTTGATGCCTTTGCCATCTTCTGAAAAACTAAATTTTGATGCTACTAAGCGTACTGAATTGATGTTAAAACTGCATGAAACAACTAAAGAAAACATAGAGCGTATGAATGCTAAATATAAGATTGCTGGTGATAAAGGTAGAAAGGAACTAATGTTTGAACCTAGAGATTTAGTTTGGTTGCACTTGAGAAAGGATAGGTTTCCTAATTTCAGAAAGTCTAAATTGATGCCTAGGGCTGATGGACCATTTAAAGTGTTAGAGAAAATTAATGATAATGCATATAAACTAGATCTACCAGTAGAATTTGGGGTTAGTCCCACATTTAACATTGCAGATTTGAAGCAATATTTGGGAGAAGAAGACGAGTTTGAGTCGAGGACGCCTCAAATGCAAGAAGGGGAGGATGATGAGGACATCAACACCAATGATACATCCACGCCGACATGGGTATCAGTTTCTAGTCCTATTACTCACGCCCGTGCTCATCACATTAATCATCAAGTAAGTTCACTCTTGAGTTCCTGTCCATCATATTTAGACCATGGAGACGCATGCACTCTTGTTTTGGTTAGGAACCAGGGAGAGGACCGAAAGGGACAAGGATTCGCGAAGGCTGAATTCGGACTCTAGGACAGCTCCAACTTGTGATGGTCACGACGGTCACATACGGACTTGGATTGGGGCGTTCAAGTACTTCATGGAATCCTTATGAAGTCTATTTTCATATGGATCTGGAATCAAGTCCATAGCTATTTTGAGGTGGCTGCAATGTCTGAATTACTACTGAGAGCTTGTCTGTCCAAAGGTGCCGCGTCACCTTAGTTTGGTCCAATGGGCCGTGTATCAAGTTGGGTCCATTAGGGACGTGTCCTAGGGTTGGAGAACGACCCCAACACCCCCCTGGTCATCCTTCCACCTTCATATACTCCTTAGCCACCACCAAGAATAGTTGGGTTTTATTTAGATCAAGTTTAGCTCTCGCTACTTGCTTGTAAGCGCGTGTGCTGGATCAGCCGCCCGTCTTCTTGTCTTCGGAACCCCACCTTAATTGAGATTGAGTTTGAAACTTTCATCTACATCTAGTAATTCAGTACTTGCTATACTTGTTCTTGCTAGTTCTTCGATTGCTTGCAGGACGAGTGCCCTAGTGGCCGGGTGACGCGCTCCACAAGATCGCAGCAGCCATTGGAGGTGGTGTATCGGTTGCTAAGGCGTAGCTTGGAAGGTTGTAGTCAGGCCGTGAACATTGTCTCCACCCATCAATCGAGTTATCCCACACCTCTCATCGAAAGATCGGGAACAAACCCTAGCGGGTTCATATCAAGTGAGGTTTTTGACATGCTTGGTTCATATAAGCTTTTGTCAATAAGAACAAAATAGTTAGGCAAGCTTATATGATCCACGCCAACATGATGTACTCAAAAAGTATGAAATAAGCATGAGTGCAAGTGGTGAAGCTCATTTGCATTGGAGTAAAGCGTGGAAGAAAAAGCAAATGGGCATAACACAAGTGATATGACATACAAAGGAATTCAAAGTAGAGAGCACACACATGTCATATATCACAATCACATAGATATCACTATCACATAGATATAATAGTATGCATGAAAGTAAACACACGAATGCATAAAAGTAATAGTGTATCATACAAATAAAACTCCAAATGTATATAATAGACTAATAGCTAACTAGGCTCCCCTAAACCTCTTCCTCTTTGGTGACAAACACCAAAACCTAAGGGTCGGTCGGTGGGGCTGCAGCGGACAAGCCAGGCACTAAGGTATGAGGAGCAAGCTGGAACTGGGCGCCATCATCATCTGACCCTGAGCTCTATACTGACTGACCCTCTATGGCTAGAAGTGTCACTGAAGCAGTCTACGTCTGAGCTGGGGCAGGTGCTGCCTATGATGCTGTTGGTATATCTATTGTAGGATCTAAAGATGCGATAGAAGAAGGGAGCCTCTGAGTAGTCACGGCGATAAGAGCTGCTATAGAGGGACCTAGGGCATACATATGTGGTGGTGTAGGCATCCCTATCAACTCGCTGAAAGATGCTCCAAGACTCCTAGAGACTGACATGTCAAGTACAAATAGCGAGGGTGACTGATCCGGTAAGAAGCCCGTATGATATGGTGTGAACTGCGGGGCAACCACTAGCGAGGATAACCACTAGGACACCTATACTATGGGAGAAGCAAATAGAGCTGGAGGCTGTCCCTGACTCTAAAGCCCACTAGGTTGTACTACTAGAGTCGTCGTAGTGGTGGCAGGCTGAGCAAGCTAGGGCGAAGGCTGTGACTGTGGAGCCCCAAGTGCTGTTACTACATGCTGCATAAATCCCATAAGTTGCTGCTGCATGAGTAACTGCTGCTGCTGCTGCTGCTGGAGGATCTACTGCTATCACTGGAATTCGTCCTAACGAGCCTAAAACTGTGCAAAGTTGGCAGCGGTCTCCTAAGCCTATCGTGCCTGATCCTACTACATCCACTCAAGAATAGCAATCAAAGCAGGGTCCATCTATGGTATAGGTGGAGCTGAGCTAGAACTGCTAGCCTCTACATCATGTCTGTGTGGAGGCATCTGAGGAATAGGCAGGTAGTCATCATTCAAACTATCACTAGACTCGCTCCTCTCCTCCTGAGCCTCAAGCAGCTCCTCCTCAGTAGCAGCTATGCCTCTGATAATCTCGTCCTACTGAGCTACGGACTCTGGTACATCTAGACAACGGCAAGGTTGAGTGGGTGCCTGTGGAGTGCTATGCCTGATCCTCTATGCCATGTTATAAGCTAGAAACTCTATGGTGGCACCTCTATACTCTGCAACCATCTTAGGTGTCCTAACATGCATAGCCTTGAGCATAAGAAATGTGATCCAATGTGCATATGGAAGCTACCTGCGACCCTTGAAGCCCTCAGCTATCGTGTCCTCCATCTCAAACAGAAGAAGATCCCAAATATCGAACATTGTCTGCTGCATCAGGGCATTAAGGAGCCAAAGCTGTAGGCGAGTCAGACCCTCTCTGTATCCCATCCTAGGAAGTAGTATCCTCCTGATGATAGCCTCTAGAACTCTAGCTATAGTAGTAAGGTCATTGGGGTTCCTCCTCGACCCCTCACCAAAGGGCTCCTTAAAGCAATGGCGCACAAGATCTGTAGGGAGCACCAAACCACCATGAGGGCGCTTGGGAGGCTATTGTTGTCCATAACAAACCTCATGTAACCTAACAGGTTGCTCCTATAACCTCAGTATCTCCCTGGCCCTCTGACTCATCATCTTGTAGTCTCTGCCTCTGAATGCAAAGTGAATATATCTATGATGTGGGTCAATATAGAGAGAAGCATAAAACTGATGAACCCAGGATGGAACATATTCTCAAGTTTGTCCAATCAAATCTATAAGCCCCGGCAGATATGCAAGGTAGGGGTGAATATGCCTCCAGCTGCTGCGACTATAGCCTCAATGCTGCAAACCCGCTGAGATCTGAAAACTACTCCACTGTTCAGATATGCATTGTAGAAGTCTTCCTGGAGCAGTGTATAGAATCCCTCTAAAGCTCTCCCATCCCTCCTGGGTGGAAACCACACATCAAACTCCACAAGGCAAAGCTGCTGAACCTGCTTGGCTGTGGCAGCCCTCAAGTCAAGGTGGGTCACTGGAGGTAGACCCTGTGGATGAGGTGGTGGACGTGATACCCTCTACTGTGTCGGTGGCCTCAGTGACACTGGAACCCTGGTATGACCAGAGCGGCATAGCAGTGGCTAGGGTGCCTGCTCGGTCTCCTCAGCCTGCTGGCCCTCCTCACCCTCCTCAGACTGCTGTGACTGCTGTCCCTCCTATGTCTCCTGAGCTAGCTGAGGCTCTGCTGGTGGGGGCTGCTGCTGTGACTCCTGCTATGACTCCCCTTGAGGCTGAGGATCCACAATGGGAAGACATCATCCTGCCATCATGACAGTCCTAGGTGGACTACCATGAAGATGCTTAATGTGCTCAAGTCTGCCCTGCACGTCTGGTGCCAGATGATCTGCAATGACAACTCCACTATGGGCACCTCCTCTCTCAGCACGCTCTGTGGCCTCAGCTACTGCTGTTGCCCTCGCTGTCTCTACATCAGGGTACTTGTGCTTCTTTGATGCAACCTGCTTCATCGCCTTGCCTTTAGTTCCTGCGGGCAAGCGAGGCGGAGGCCTTCGATCATCATCTCCTAGACCACCACCAACATTCTTGGTGCGAGCCATCTAATCTGACTAGAATCACTGCCACTAACAAGATCAATTGTCCACTGACACTTTTGAGGCTTGGCCTTGATCTATACTCATGAGCTTGGCTCCAAGTTGACTGACAACTGCACCTGTCACCTCAACGGCACCGACTTGCTGCACGATGGAATAGATGGATATACAAGTAAATATGATATATCTAATAGATGCGAAACCCTATGAGAGTAAGCAATTTAGATGCAAAATAGAAGCGAGTGACTTGCTACCTGATGAACCAGTAATCCAAGAAGAAGGGAAGCGACCCATGAGGAACCACCGACTCGGCTAGGGTTAGGGTTGGCGGTGAGCAGTTAATCGATAGACCTAGATGCAATGGAGAACAATGCTTTGAAATCGATTTAGGTTATGAGCGAGGCAATGTGAGTTAGGAGCTAGGTCAAGGGCAATGGCATTAGGTCAGACTCTTACCGACGCTGGATGTGGACGGTAGAGAGGCGGCTCTAGATCACGGTGGCGCAGACCACGGCGTGGGACCCGATGGTGCTAGAACAGAGGTGCTGGCGGCGCGCTGGGTGGCACAGAGCAGGCGCGATGATGTAGCGAGCAGCTAGAGATGGCGTGGATGTGAGCTGGCGGCGACATGCGCGTGGGCTGAGGCGTGTGGGGCTCGATGGCGCGGGAAGTTGGCTTGGTCGGGAGGCGCGCGTGAGAGACGGTGCAGGGCTCGGCGGTGATGGCATCGGTGGTGGATTACATCAAAGGAAATCGCCAGTGCTTTGATTAAATAGGGTGGCCCTCACGAGTCAGAAAAGGAAATGAAGATAAGAGTCCTAATGCTGCACGAAATCTACTGACCGGACACTCCGGTGATAGCGATCGGACGCTACCACCCAGCATCCGGTCGATTCTAGAGAGGTCCAATTCCTCTGGAATCATGACCGGACATGTCCGTTGGTCCATGACCGAACATAGCCAGAGTCTGGTTAGTTGCCTTTAACGCCATGTAGATCGACCGAACGCTGGAACCCTTCCTAACCGGATGCTAAAACACATAGTCTAGTCACTTCTTCAGCTTCTGTTCACCTCCTGTGAACTGATCGGACACTGGACTGCAGAGTCCGATGAAGCATCCGGTCACTCTTTTCTAGCAAATCTTCAATGTTCCTTCACGCTACCTATTCCCAATCAAGTCCCAACTTGAATAAGATCCAAATAAACACCAATTGGGACTGATGTGAGTGACCTCTCTCAAACCCTCAAGTTTTTCAAAATATTTTGCCTTAGGCTATAATTCTTTTTATGAAAATAGGCAATAAAAGAGCAAATGGAACAAAACGACAAAACAACATTCATGCATATGCAATACTTGTAAGTAAATCTAGTTGCTTGTCAAGTTTGATCCAAGGTTAAGCTTCTTCACACGCTTTTCGGCGGTTATCTTAACCATGTTAGACAAGCCCTATATGCATTACCAAAAATTAAACATGTTGCATATTACAATGAATGCAAGGGACAACACAAGCTCATCTTTTAGTGAAGTTACTAAAATTAAGTACATTGAGCTCATTTCGCAATCTACAAAATGTAGCCTCATCTAGCGGTTTAGTGAAGATATTCACTAATTGATCTTTGGTTCTTACACCTTCTAGTGATATATCATTTTTAGCAACATGATCTCTTAGAAAGTGATGGCAGATATCTATGTGCTTGGTGCGAGAGTGTTGAACCGGATTATTTGCAAGTTTTACCGCACTTTCATTATCGCACAAAAGAGGTACCTTTTCTAGAACTACACCATAGTCTAGCAAAGTTTGTTTCATGTATAATATTTGTGCACAACAAGCACCCGTGGCAATGTATTCCGCTTTGGCGGTGGACAAAGCCACACTATTTTGTTTCTTGGAGGACCAAGACACAAGTGATCTACCAAGCAAATGGCACCCTTCGGATGTGTTTTTTCTATCAACTTTGCAACCGGCATAATCCGAATCGGAATAGCCAACTAATTCAAATATAGCTCCTTTAGGATACCAAAGGCCAATGCTTGGTGTGTGCTTAAGATACCTAAGGATTCTTTTTATGGCAATAAAATGTGTTTCCTTAGGATTAGCTTGAAATCTAGCACACATACACACACTAAACATGATGTCGGGCCAAGATGTGGTTAAATATAACAAGCTACCAATCATGGAACGTAGAGAGTTTGATCAACCGGGTTACCTCCCTCATCTAGGTCAAGATGTCCATTGGTAGGCATTGGTGTCTTGATTGTCTTACATTCATCCATCTTGAATCTCTTGAGAAGATCTTTTGTGTATTTCTCTTGAGAGATGAAGATGCCTTCTTTCATTTGCTTGACTTGAAAACCAAGAAAGAATGTAAGCTCACCAATCATGGACATCTCGAACTCCTTCGACATCAATTCACCAAATTCTTTGCATGAGTCTTCATTTGATGATCCAAAGATGATATCATCAACATATACTTGACAAATGAAGATACGCCCATCAAGCTTCTTGGTGAATAGTGTGGTGTCGACCTTCCCAATGGTGAAGCCCTTCTCAATGAGGAAGTCCCGAAGGCACTCATACCAAGCTCTTGGGGCTTGCTTAAGCCCATATAGTGCCTTGGACAACCTATAAACATGATTAGGATATCTAGGGTCTTCAAACCTGGGAGGTTGATCAACATAGACTAGTTCATTAATAAAGCCATTTAAAAAAGCACTTTTCACATCCATTTGATATAGTTTCATTTCATGATGTGATGCATATGCAAGTACGATATGGATGGCTTCTAATCTTGCAACCGGTGCAAAGGTCTCTCCAAAATCCAAACCTTCAACTTGAGAGAACCCCTTTGCAACTAGTCTTGCCTTGTTCCTCACAACGACACCTTGATCATCTTGCTTGTTACGGAACACCCACTTTGTTCCAATGACTCTTGCACCTTTTGGTCGCTCTTCAAGAGTCCAAACTTCATTGCGAGTGAAGTTGTTCAACTCTTCATGCATGGCATTGATCCAATCTAGATCTTTTAGAGCTTCTTCTACCTTGGTAGGCTCATAACAAGATACAAAAGAGTGATGAGCAATAAATGAAGTAAGTTTTTGAGATCGAGTCATTACACCCTTTGATGGACTCCCTATGATGAGATCTTGTGGATGATCTTGTAGGAGAGGTGTATTTCTTCTATTGACCACTTGAGGAGGAGGTTGTGGAGCATCAACATCTTGTGCTTGTACCACCATTTGCTCATGGGAGACATGAGTATTTTCATTTTCTACTCTCCCATCTTTTTCACCATCTTGTGGCACACTTGATGAAGAAGGTTGATCAATGACTTGTACATCATCTTCATCATCTTTTGGCTTGATGTCTCCCACCGAAATATTCTTCATAGCCTCCCTCAATGGTTCATCACCTACATCATCAAGATTCTCATGTGCTCCTTGGGAGCCGTTAGATTCATCAAATTCCACATCATATGTTTCTTCAACCAAGCCGGTGGCATGATTAAATACTCTATATGCTTTGGACATTGATGAGTAACCAACAAGAAAACCAATATCGCAACATCTTTGGAACTTCCCTAGGTGTTGCTGCTTCTTGTAGATGTAGCATTTGCAACCAAACACCCTAAAGAAGGAGACATCCGACTTCTTCCCATTGAGCAACTCATAAGGTGTCTTGCCAAGGAACTTTTGAAGGAATAGGCGGTTTGATGCATAGCATACGGTGTTGATTGCTTCTGCCCATAGAGCTTCAGGGGTGTTGTACTCATCTAGCATTGTCCTTGCAAGAGTGATCAAAGTCTGGTTCTTCCTCTCAACTACACCATTTTGTTGAGGAGTATAAGTTGCGGAGACTTCATGCTTGATCCCAACTTCATCACAATAAGCTTCAATGGTTGTGTTGTCAAATTCTTTTCCATTGTCACTTCTTATCTTCTTGAGCTTTACTTTAAATTCATTTTGAGCTCTCTTGGCAAACTTCTTGAAGCAAGATGCAACTTTGGATTTGTCATGAAGGAAGAATACCCATGTATACCTTGAATAGTCATCAACAATCACAAGATAATAGAGATTCCCTCCCAAACTCTTGTATGTTGTTGGTCCAAATAAATCCATGTGTAGGAGTTCTGGCACTCTTGTGGTTAACATGAAAGCTTTTGTTGGATGGGTATTTGCAACTTGCTTGCTGGCTTGACATGCACTACAAAGCTTGTCCTTCTCAAACTTCACATCCTTCAACCCTCTCACCAAATCATTCTTCATTAGCTTCTTGAGTGAACTCATACCAACATGAGCAAGTCTTCTATGCCATAGCCACCTAAGTGTTGTTTTGGTGAATAGGCAAGTCTCCAAATTTGCATCTTCGGAGGTGAAGTCCACTAGATATAAGTTGTTGTATCTAAATCCATTGAATATCACTTGATTATCATCTACCTTGGATACAACAACCTCCTTCTTGGTGAACAAGCATTGGAAGCCAAGATCACACAATTGTCCAACGGATAGCAAGTTGAAGCTTAATGAAGCAATATAAAGCACATTGGAGATGGAATGATCATTTGATATTGCCACTTTGCCCAATCGTTTAACCTTGCCCTTTGAATTATCTCCAAATGTTATTTTCTCTTGTCCATCTACCTCTTCATCTAGTGAGGTGAACATACGAGGATCACCGGTCATATGTTGAGTGCAACCATTATCAATAACCCAATGACTTCCACCGGTCTTGTAGTTCACCTACACACAAGAGATTCAAGCTTTAGGAACCCAAACTTGTTGAGGGCCCTTCACCTTCTCAACAAGTGACTTAGCCACCCAAATCTTCTTAGGCCTATTCTTGTTAGGGGGTCCTAAGAACATGACTTTCATCTTTCCACTAGAATCCTTTCTAAGCATGTAGTGAGCATTGAAAGCAAAGGGTCTAGCATGCTTGGGCAAGGGTTGTGGCGGTGGAGTTTGGCACTCATGAGCAAAGTGGCCTTCTTGTCCACACTCAAAACATCTCTTTGGCTTTGGCTTTGGCTTTGATTGTTGTTGTTGAACTTGAGCCTTCTTCTTCTCTGCACTTGCCACATATCCAATACCACTTCTATCCATCTTCATGACGGTGTTCATAAGTAGCTCACTTTGGAGGTGCTTGCCTCTAGCAAACTTGCTCAACCCAATTTTGAGATGCTCTTTCTCCAACTTGAGCTTCTTATTTTCTTCCTTTAGAGCATCATCTTTCTTCTCTTCCTTGAGCTTCTTGTTTTCTTCTTTGAGCTTCTCATTCTCAAGGATCAACTCTTTGTCATGATCAAGAGTTTCTAGCAAAATGGTGTTGTGGCTTTTCATCTCTTCAAGATCTTTCATGAGCTTTTCATTTGAATTCTTGAGCTTGACATATTCATCATAGTCATTGCACTCAACCACTTTCTTGCCTTTGCCACTAGATCCTTGCTCAATGCTCTCATCAATCAAATCATCACATGATGTAGCTATATCAATCTTAACAACATGGTTAGTAGCATCATGTGGCTCTATCGATAGAATATCATCGGCAGTCCACTGAGGGGTATCCCACAATGGTAGATTGATCGGCAGAGGAGCGTGTAATCAAGAATAAGAAGGCAATAGAGACACACGAGTTCTACAGGTTCAGGCCATCAGTATGACGTAATACCTTACTCCTGTGGTCTGTTGGTTTGTATTAGCTATCATATGGTTTGCCATGATTTCGTAGGGGGTCCGTGCCCGCCTTATATAGTCTGGGAGGCAAGGTTACAAGACGGTTAGATCTGAGAGATAACCGAAAAGTAATAACAGATTACAAGAAACACGGGATCGTGCATATCCTATCAGGCTATGTGACATCTTCTGGATATCCTTCCCATGCCTTGCGGGAGGCGTCGAGCAGAACCATGCCCTGCAAGGCTCCTTCTTGTGGGCTGGACCGCCCCTAGAGGCATAGCCCATGTGGCCTACCATGGGTATCCGAGGTCGCACCCCCCACAGCTAGTCCCCGAGCGCCTTGTACCCATTGTGCAACACCGTCTTGAGCTTTTCCAAGCAGGTGCGAACCAAAACCGAGCTATCCAAATCATGGTCTGACCACCATAACAAGTCATCGAGCAGTTGAGAGCAACTGCTGAGCAGCGTGCAGCATCGCCGAGTAGTGTGTTCTGAGCACGGCTTGTCATGAGGGTGTAAGGAGCTCAAGTCCAAAATTGAAAATTCCTGCATGGTAAAATGAAGTGTGCCCACTTAGAGTCCGACATCGATGGTAAAGATACCTGGTTTTATCTCTCAGAAGCTTGGAGTCTCTCAGAAGAAACAAACACATTCACCGCAAGGTGAAGTGTGCCCACTTAGTCCCCAAGCCTGGCAGTAGGTGATGTAGTCACGTGGTGCTAGGCTCAGAAAATAATGAAACAACCGAGCAGGTAGCCAGTCCCCGAGCGTAGCCTCGAGATGAAAAATGAACACATTCACCGCAAGGTGAAGTGTGCCCACTTAGTTCCCGAGCCTGATAGTAGGTGACATAGTCACATGGTGCCAGGCTCAGAAATTAGTAAATCGTCCGAGCAAATAGCCAGTCCCCATGTTTCTGGCGTAGATATCGGATAAACAAGCCATGGTGAAAAAATTGGAGTAATGGCTATGCAATATCGGTTATTGAGCCTCATTAATTTGCGGAGAAATTGGAGAATAGGTGGCGGCGATAAATGAGCGGCATGGGCTACTGTTACGTAATAGCCCAAGTTGCGGCCCATTAAACCATTTTGGAGGAGTCAAAGTAGCGCTGATTGTGGGAATGGTTTCCCAAAAACCCTCAGGCGCAATGAAAATTGGAGGAAGTGCTTTATAACCGCGCCACCACATACATCGCCTCCTACCTCACTCAGTTTGCCTTTCTTCCTTCATTCGCAAACCCTACGCTCCACATTTTGCACCATCACGAGCACTCGCCTCTAACCCAGTTCTAATCCAGAGAAAATGGCGCCGAAAAAAGGAGCCGCAAAGCCGAAGAAAGTGGCCACCGGAGCCAGCCGCGATGAGGAGTGGGTGCCGTCGAAGACATCAGTGGCGGATCTCGATAGGATGGTGGCGGCGGGCGTTCTCCTAGACCGCCTCACTGCTGGATGGCGGCTAGCTAGTGGTGAGCCCTTCCCGACACCACATACTGATGAGGCTGTAGTATTTGAGGATTATTTCTGGCGAGGATTAGGGTTTCCTGTCCACCCCTTTCTGAGGGATCTTATGGAGTTTTGGGCGATTAGCCTCTGTAATCTGCATCCCAACACCATTCTGCATGTTTCTATCTTTATCCATTTCTACGAGGCATTTCTCGGTGTTCTTCCACACTTCAACCTCTTCAGGCACCTGTTATGTCTAAAGAAGAAGGGGGTAGCGGTTCCAAGGTGGTCGGCGGCGTGTACCTGCAACTCAGGGATGGGATGGCCAGCGAATATATCAGTGTACTGCTAAATACCTCCCTTAAAGGTTGGAATGCCAGATGGTTCTATATCAAACAAAGTCACCCAATGATTCGATGCGACGTCCACCACATCTCGGTTAATCATATTAACTGGTCGGAGAGACCCAACAATGCTAAGATGGAGCAGGTAATGGAACTACTGGACTTGATTAAGGGCGTTGAGCTTAGGGGTGAACTGGTGGTGGCTAGCTTCATAGTGCGGCGCGTTCAGCCCTGCAAACAGAGGGCCCACCCGGCATTTGACTATAAAGGTGACAACGACGATACCTAGGAAAACACAAACCGTCTGACGAAGAAGGAAGTGATAGATCGTGCCATGGATCTATTTACTTCAAATGTCTCATTCAGCTGGCCAAAAGGAACGAAGGCTTTCAACAGCACCAATCCACCTCCTCAGGTATCCATTTCGCTTCGCGTCTATCAAGCATTAATTGCTGAGCATAGGACTGACTTACTTATGAAAAGACCCATTTGTAGGATAGGGCAATATACTTTTTAGATGTGCCAAGAGCCGATTGGCCAAAAGGGGTGGACATTCGGCGGCCGCTATAGCCCAAAGAGGAAGAGCCAAGCTCCTCATCGGATAGTCCATCCCCGGTATCGGAGAAGATTCACAGGAAAAGGCCAGTAGTAGATGAGCCGGTCCAAAAGAGGAGGAAAACCGCAAGTTCTCATGCACACAAAGTAGGCAGCATCTCTCTTGGTGAATACCGAATAGTTCGACCATGAAGAACTGCTGTGCTAGAGTGGTTAGATGATGACGAGGACCAGTCAGTGCTTCCAACGAGCATGAAGGAGGCATCAGCGGATGCTGAAGCTCTCAAGCAGCAAGCAAGGGAAAGTTATGTTCGAGCAACGGTGGAAGTCCTAGTGATGCAAACTACCGAAGTCCCCGAACAACGCACAGAAGGGGGGGCCCGGGCACCAAGAAGAGCGGCAGCCCGCTGTAGAGGCATAGGAGTCCTCCCATAAAGCTGACCAAGCAGCCGTGCCTGGGGGGTCAGGCAGGCATCGTCAATTCAAGAAAATCAATCGGAAGACCAAATCATAAGTATATTTGCCTTGGAGTAATAATATTATTCCTTGATTTCTCCTGGTTACTGAGAAGCCGATATTATGCACTGCGATGCCGAGGCCTGTGACCTCAGAAGAAAAATGACGACTGCTCCCGTCTAGGAGTCCCCGAGTGCTTGACAAACAGAGGACGGGCCAGCCACCGCTCCCAGTAGACCTAGCGATGGTGAATCATTGGTGCACACGACGGGCGTGTCGGCGACCGCAACCGCGGCTACGACCGAAAAAGTTGATACCTTGGAAATGGAACTACAGCTGTTGTTGATGCGCTGGAGGTTACAAATGCAACTCTGTCAATGGCCGAGGAGCAAATGTCGTCACCCGTAGGGATGCCAGGAGTGGTCGGAGTGGCAGTCTAACCATAGAGCCCTTCGGTGGTGCCTCTAGCGACGGTGGAGGAGGATGAGGTCGTGGAGATTGAGTGTGCCGCACCTAAACCCCAGTCCGTTTGGATTCTCCGAAAATGTGGGGAAGAGGTGGTAGTCATCGAGGAAGAAAACACCACCAGGGAAATAAAGAGGTTGAAATCCGCTGTCGCTGGAGTTATGACTCAAATCGAGGTGAGTACCATGCCTATAACACCGATATATGTTGTCATAGATCGAGGTTTATCTCTTGCATTGTTAATCCACAGGGGATAGCGTGGACAGCCGATTAATGGCACCAACTGATAAAGAGGATGGAGCCCCTCACCGAGGAAAATAAGATACTCCAGGAGGCGTTAAGTCTTTCGGAGAAAAGTATTCAAAGGGCCCAGCGCGAGCGGGACCTTGCAGAGTCGAACTCGCGGGACCTTGAACATCAAAATGGGGTTCTGTCCGAGCGACTAATGGCTGTGTCCGAGCAGCTGAAGAAGACATCCGAGCAGCTGGCGATTGTATCCGAGGAACTTAAAAATATGTTCGAGTAGTTGGGCAAGAAAAATGGAGAACTCGATAGTAAAACCGAGCAGCTCGATCGGAAGTGCCAGTAGTTGGAGGATGTATCCAAGCTGAAATCTGGTATTTTTTTTCACATAATGTGCTTTACAGTAAT
Source organism: Miscanthus floridulus (assembly GCF_019320115.1). NCBI lineage: Eukaryota > Viridiplantae > Streptophyta > Magnoliopsida > Poales > Poaceae > Miscanthus > Miscanthus floridulus. The sequence goes on from NC_089584.1 coordinate 57,018,544, forward strand.
TGGCCATATATTTTTTCCTTTTCTTATCTTTTGTGCTTGCAGAGCAAGATGCAGAACTCAACCAGCTTCGCCAGACCGTCGAACAAATCCAACAAGAGAAAATGAAGGAGTCAGAGCGAGTAGATAAACTGGCCGAAGAATTAAAAGGTAGGTACCCCCTGATCAGGAGTAATGTCATAATACTTTTTTGTCATGATGAACCATTGTAATTCTTGTAGATTATCAACATAAAACCAAGGCACAGTTCGATGTGCTGGTGCAGGAAGCCAAAGTCCAGAAGGACAACTTCAACACTATAACTGTCGCAATAAAACCAGTGCTCGACTACATCGACATTGAACCGGTGCCCCATCCTGATGGTAGGCAGCAAGGGCCAGACACCATCGTTTAGAGATGCAAGGCAACGTGGGAGAACTTCAAAAACTTCAACCGCGATGCCATTTTGACCGCCGCTACTCATGCCCTTGCAGTGGTTTGGTCCCATTATCCGTCCATCGACATCCAGTCGATAGGTGGTGGGTTCGTCAATGGGTTGAGCGACACGCAAACCCAGCAGCTGGAGGATGACATTGAGGATGTGGCAAAAGTAATTGTCAGCGATATAGACCTATTTGGTGAAACAGAAACTATTGGCAAAGCTTAACAAACTGCCTAGATATTACCGCCCGTAACACTTGATTTATCTGGCTATGAAGAATTGTCGTATTATCAACCCGATGTAGTTATGCATAATATAAGCGGTGTTCGATCAGTTAGTTTTCACTAAACTTGATGCCTTAGTTAGGTCATGATCCGTAACACATAATGCGGAGCCCATGCGTATGTTGAAGAAACAGGCGTTATCATAAGACCGTGGCCTAAGGCCCCACATGCAGAGCACGGAGCTCATAGCATGTTAGGTGGGATGTTAGAGCCTTGGCATCCTCTGGAGTTATCAGTGTGAAAAAGCGTGCTACCTAGCAGCCAACTTGAGTAACTTGGCGAGAGAAAAGGCTAAAGTGGCATTCGAGCAGTTAGTTCATGCCTGAAATCTAGGCCTTGACTAGCCCATAGTTGATAACGTCGAGTGCAGGGACCCTAACACGTGTAGGACGAATAGGCATGGCCAAGGGACCATAGCCGACCAACCGTAACATAGAGCGCGGAGCCCCTAAGCACGTGTAGGATGTAGTCGGAGACTGGGTCTTCTCCATAGAAAACAGAAGAAAAAACGTGTGCTGCTTGACGATTGGCGGGCTATGTTTCAAAACTTGGAACTCATGATCGTCGTTGTTTTAGTAGAATAACCTATGTGACCCGGAGAAAATATAGTAGGCGATTTTTGGAAAAATCATGTTTGGTGATTGGGAGTTAACGTGTTCGGCGAATTGGAGGAGTCAAGTTTGGCGATCGGGAGTAAACGTGTTCGGCGAATTGGAGAAATCGTGTTCGGCGATTTTTGGAGTAATCGTGTTTGGCGTTTTTTGGAGTAATCGTGTTCGGCGATTTTTGGAGTAATCGTGTTCGGCGTTTTTTGGAGTAATCGTGTTCGGCGATTTTTGGCGTAATCATGTTCGGCGATTTTTGGAGTAATCATGTTCGGCGATTTTTGGAGTAATTGTGTTTGGCGTTTTTTGGAGTAATCGTGTTTGGCGATTTTTGGAGTAATCGTGTTTGGCGTTTTTTTGGAGTAATCGTGTTCGGCGATTTGGAGAGATCGTGCTCGGCGATTTGGAGAGATCGTGCTCGGTGATTTGGGCGTACTTGGCGAGCGTATTGGAGGTCGTCACGGAGTGGCGTATAGCCCGCTAACAGTAAGTGAAGCTTATGATGAAGGAAAAAATGTAGAGAAATTATGGAGACCAGAACTTTATTAATATTAAAGTAAAGAATACATATCTATGTTATTTCAGGGGTAGAAATGTATAAGGTGCTCTATGTGCCAGGAGTTGAGAACATCGAGTCCATCTAAGTCGCATAAGCGATAAGACCTTGGTTGAGTAACACCTTTTACAACGTAAGGGCCCTCCCATGGTGAAGACAGCTTGTGAAGCCCTTCGGTTTTTTGTTTCCAACGTAAGATGAGGTCGCTGATCGCGAACGAACGACCTTTGACATTATGGTTGTAATACCTCTGCAGACCTTCGAGGTACTTGGATGTGTGAACGCAAGTAATCAGACGTTCTTCCTCGGCCCGATCAATGTCTTCTGTCTAAACATCTAAGGCTTGGTCTTCATCATAGTTTTCTACTCTGGGTGCTCGGAATGCAATATCCGCTGGAAGTATGGCCTCTGAGCCGTAGACCATAAAATATGGAGATACGCCGGTACTATGACTAGCTTGAGTGCACAGTCCCTAGACCACAGCTGGTAGTTCTTTGAGCCATCTGCCCAGATGCTTTTCTTCTTTCTAATAGAGCCTTTTTTAGGGCGTCGAGGATCATACCATTGGCTCATTCGACCTGGCCGTTAGCTCTAGGATGAGCAACAGAAATGTATTTAACAGAGATGCACCGTTCTTTGTAGAAGTCCCCAAAATAATGGCCAATAAAAGTTGTCCCGAGGTCGGTGATGATGCTGTTCAGGAGACTAAATCTGTGTACGATGTCTTCAAAGAGCTCGACTGCTTTCTTAGCAGTAGCTGTGATGAGTGGTTTGTACTCAATCCACTTGGAGAACTTATCAATGGCGACGTACACATACCGGAAACCTCTTGGTGCTAGTTTGAAAGGTCCAATCATATCTAGTCCCCAGCATGAGAATGGCCAGGAAGCTAGGATGGTCTGTAGTTCCTGTGCCGGTACATGTATTTGCTTGGCAAAAAATTGATAGCCCTCACATCATCGAACGAGATTTTCCGCATTAGAGATGGCCATGGGCCAGTAAAAACCTGCTTGGAAAGATTTGCTGACCAGTGTTCTCGAAGCCACATGATTGCCACAGGAGCTAGAGTGAATTTCAGAGATTAGCTTCACATCGTTGTCTTGGATGATGCACTTCTGTAGTATCCCTTCCTTGGCACTTTTCCTCATTAGGCTGCCGTCTACCAACACGTAGTGCTTACTTCAGCGAATTAGTCATTTGGTTTTGATTTTGTCGGCGGGTACTTCGCCGTTGGAGAGGTATTTGATGAACTGTTCCCTCCAATCGGCGACCTGCGAAGGTATCGTGAGTACCAACTACTCAGCAGGGGGTACTTCTACAACTTCCTTATCTTCTTTAATGGATGGTGTCAAGAGGTCCTAAACAAAAACCCCCGGTGGAGCCACGGTGCAAGAAGATCCTATCTTTGATAGCTGGTCGGCTATTTGGTTTTGATCCCGTACCATGTGGTGGTACTCAATGCCGTAGAATTTCCCTTCAAGCTTCCTGATTTCGATGCAGTAAGCGTCCATCTTCTCACTAGAATAGGACCAATCTTTATTAAGCTAATTGATAACCAGCGCGGAATCCTCGTATACCATGAGGCGTTTGACGCCAAGCTCGATGGCTATATGGAGGCCATGGAGACATGCTTCGTATTCCGCGGCGTTGTTGGAGACCGGGAAATGTATGCGAAGAACATATTAGAGTTTACCTTTGTCGGTGTGATGAACAGAATGCCCGCACCAGCACCATTGATATTAAGGGCGCCGTCGAAGTACATCACCCAGTGCTCGGGGCAAGTTGCGGCGATGGGTTCTTGGATTTTGGTCCACTCAGCAATGAAATCGGTGAGAGCCTACAACATTACGGTCAGCCTGCTTCTGAAGTCAATGGAGTAGGTGCCAAACTCAATAGCCCACTTGATGATATGACCATTGGCCTCTTTATTGTGGAGAATATCTCTCAGAGGGAACTCAGTGACCACGGTGATCTTGTAGTATTCGAAGTAATGTCGGAGCTTGCATGAGGTGATCAAAATTGCATATAATAGCTTTTGCACCTGAGGATAATGAGTTTTGGGCTCATTAAGTACCTTGCTGATGAAATAGACCAGACGCTATACCTTGTAGGTGTGTCCAGTTTCCTCGCGTTCGACGACAATAGCCATACTGACAACTTGAGAAGTGGCAGCGATGTAAACCAGTAGAGTTTCATCTGGTCGTGGTGCTGTCATGATTGGAGGTTTTGTTAAAAACAATTTGAGTTGCTCGAAAGCTGTGTCTGCCTCCTCCAACCAAGAAAAAAGCTTAGAGGCCTTGAGGACCTTGAAGAAAGGTAGCCCTTTTTCATCGAGGTGCGAGATGAATCGGCTTAACGTAGCCATGCAGCCTATAAGCTTCTGTATATCCTTGACACACGTTGGCTATTTCATGTTGGTGATGGCGGAGACCTTGTCAGGGTTCGGTTCAATGCCCCGAGTGCTGACGATGTAGCCTAGCAGGATACCAAATGGAACTCCAAAGATGCACTTTGAAGGGTTCAGCTTCCATTGGTATTTGCTCAAGTTTGTGAAAGTTTCTTCAAGGTCGGCGATGAGTTTGTCGGCGGTTTTAGTCTTGACGACCACATCGTCGATGTAGGCCTCGACGTTATAGCCAATCTGTTGGTTGAGGCACATCTGTATAGCCCTTTGGTAGGTTGCTCCAGCATTTTTTAGTCCAAAGGACATGGTGGTGTAGTAGTATACACCGAAAGGCGTAATGAAAGATGTTTTGACCTAGTCTTCCTTCTTGAGGGAGATCTGATGGTAGCTGGAGTAACAGTCAAGAAAGGAGAGCAATTCATAGCCAGTGGTGGAGTCTACAACCTTGTCTATCCAAGGCAGGCCAAAGGGGTCCTTAGGGTAGTGTTTGTTAAGATCAGTATAATCAACACACATTCTCCATTCTTTATTCTTTTTCTTAACAAGAACAGGATTAGCTAACCAATCTAGATGATACACTTCTTTTATAAATTCAGTAGCTAAGAGTCATTTTATTTCTACCCTAATAGCCTCCTTTTTGTCTGGCGTGAATCGGCGAAGTTTCTGCTTGATCGGTTTAGCGGTCGGCGAGACATTCAAGGAGTGCTCGATCTTCTCCCGTGGTACCCCCAGCATGTCTGCAAGTTTCTAAGCAAACACATCGGCGTTGGCATGTAGGAAGGAGATGAGCATGCTTTCCTATTTGGGGTCAAGGTGTGCCCCAATTTTAACCATCTTGGAAGGGTCGTCGAGGCCGAGGCCGATCTCCTTGACTTCCTTGTACTTGGCAGAGGCCTGGGGAGGCTCTGGGATCTCCATGTCATCAGCACATGCGGTCTTGGCTTCGGCAACCACGCTAGCCATCTGGATGGAGAGGTCGGTGGCTTCAGTGAGGGTGAGACTTTCTGTCTCGTAGGTGTAGGCGACGGAGAGGTTGGCCCATAGAGATAGGACTCCTATGAGTGAAGGCATCTTCAACACCAAATATGCATAGTGCGGAACGGCCATGAACTTGGTCAGAGCCGGACGCCCTAGTATGGCGTGGTAGGCGGTGTCGAAGCCAGCGACATAGAAGTTGATATGCTCCACTTAGTAGTTGGATGCCATGCCAAACTGTACTGGTAGGGTAATTTCCCCAAGTGGTCTGGATGCCCTACTAGGTACCACACCCTAGGAGGAGTCTGAGGGCGTGAGGTCTATTGTCCTGAGGCCGAGCTCCCTTAGGGCCCCGACAAAGAGTAGATTCAAAGCGCTCCCACCGTCGACAAGGACTTTTCTGAAGAGCACCTTCTGGATAGTCACATCGAGGATGAGGGGAAAATGCCCTATGTAGGGTATGTCCGCCCACTGGTCAGCCCTGCTAAAGGTGATGGAGATTTCGGACCATGGGCGATAGCTAGGGTTAGCGGTAGTTTCTTCTGAAACGATGGCGAGCACTCCTCGGGCGGCGAGCTTCCATTCCCTTCTGCTCTCGTTGGAGGTGAAACTCCCAAAGATGGTGGCGACCACCTTGTCATGGTCCTAGAAGGCATTATTATTATCCCCTGGTGGTCGGCATCCTTTGTTCCCACCATTGTCGTCGTTGTACTTTTTCTCCTAGAACTCCTTAGCCAAACCAAGGTAATCTTTCATCTTGTGTTTGGCGTTCTTGTGCAGGGGGCACGGACCATCGAGGATCTTCTTGTACTGCTCATCGTAGTTACGTTTTGCGCGTGGCTCATTGATGTTGGCAACAAAGTGATCTGGTCGGCGGCGGCGATTCTAACCAGGTTTGAATCCATCTGGCCGATCACATCTGCTGTCCTGATGGAAACTATGGTCGTCGTAGTGGTGATTGTTGTACTATCGGTTCTCGTTGCGGTTGTCATGGCGGCGAGGCAGGCAATTAGTGCCCGTATCTTCATTAAAATGCACCTCTGCTTCCTCGGCGTCAGCGTACTAGTTGGCGGTTGTGATCATCTTGCCGATGCCGGTAGGTGGCTTTCTATTGAACTTAGAACAGAGTTCTCGGTGATGAAGTCCTCGGACAAAGGCGGGTGATGACTTCAGCCTCCATGATGTTGGGAATAGAATTCCTCATCTCAGAGAAGCGTCTAATGTAGCTACGGAGTAGTTCGGATGACTTTTGGTTGATGTGGTTGAGATCATGCTTGGTGCCTGGCTGCCTGCATGTGGCCATGTAGTTGTCGGTGAAGACTCTCTTCAGATCTTCCCAAGAGCCGATGGAGTCTGGGGCGAGGCTTGTGAACCAGCTCATGGCGGCTGGCGTGAGCATGATAGGGAGATAGTTCGCCATGATGTTGGTGTCTCCTCTGGTGGCGCGGACGGTAGTGGCGTAAGCCTGCAGCCACTGAGTTGGGTTCATCCTTCCTTCATAGGGCTCGACTCTGGTGATTTTGAAACCACAGGGCCACTGGAGCATTTGGAGTGCCCTGGTGAACACAGGGGGCCCTTCCAGGCTATCGGGGCCGACATTAGCAGTATTGCCGACGACGATCGGCTCTAGAGCTGAGTCCGAGTTGCCATACTCTTGCTCGTACTCCTGGCGACATCGTACTTCATCTTCATGGTGCCCAAAACGTCATTGATCGATACGCTGTCGTGCATCCCAAAGGTTACTGAGGTGCACTTGGGCATCCTGTTCGACCTCTTGGTCGTGCTGGCGATGATGCTCGGCATGGTGGCCTCCAACTCCCCCCTAGGGAGGTAGTGACTGGTCGGTGAAGCGGCTTTTACTGGGGCAGCGATTAGATCTAGGATCGACTGATCGGCGGATCACGCTTGTGGAGCATGAAGGTCTCTAAACTTCTCGGATCTCATTAACTTGACAGTGTGTTACTTTAAGCATAGCGGCAACCTTGGTGAGCTCAGGCATCTATGGGAGGTGAGCAAGTTCATTGGCGGCCACGGCCAGATTGGTGCTCGGAGTCTTGAAAACGTCATGGCCGTCAACATGGAGGAATTCTTCGTTGAGGTTGCGATGGAGGGGCCTTCCTTATGAATCGAACTAGTTATCACGAGTGGCCTCAGCCATCGCAATGGCGCATTCATTATCATGTCGTTGTGCATGGTTGGCATTCCTATTTTCACGGGTGGCGCGTTCCTCATCTGTTTCGCCATTCCGAGGGGGCTGTCGATACTAACGTTGAAGATTGCGCCACCCCGAAAAGGCAGGAGAGGAGGTTGCTTGGTGAAGGTTTCGGCGAGAGGCTCGGTGGATCCTTGAGACTCGGAGTCTAGATTTTCCTCAAGGATAGTTTGGAGAGATGCTCCAAGACCCCAGCTAGTGTGCAGCATGTTGACGGTTGGTGGAAGCTGGTTGGTGAGCCGGTCGGCGAATTTGCCCCTCAGGGTGTCCTGATATGTAGCTGTGGTGTTGGCGAGCCCGAAGGGCAGGGCGGCGAGCCCTGGAGTTTGCCAAGCATTGAACATCGATAGATTGGGATCAGAGGGTGCCCGGTGCTAAACAAGGGTGTCCAGAGCCGACTCAGTAATGGAGAGGCAATCGGTGAGTTTCAGGTCGACCCGATCGATAGATTCGATCAGATCGTCATTGTTGACATGCCTGCTCTGGTAGCAAGGAAGCGAGCGGCGAGTGGCTGATGGAGTCGACCCCGGAAGTGGTTCCGAGATTGGATCTGCGGTTGCAGGTGTGAGGGTGGTCAGCGTAGAACAAATCTGCACCGGCTCGAGAAGCTCTCCAACTCCATCGGCGTTGATGACCCATGTGATGGATCCAACCATGAAGATCTAGCTGAGCTGAGGGAGGGACAAAGAGCCTATGGAAAAAACCATCTTGTTCGACAAGGAAATAGCACACACACCCCTACCTAGCATGCCAACTATCGATAGAATATCGTTGGCAGTCCACCGAGGGGTATCCCACGATGGTAGATTGATCGGTAGAGGAGCGTGTAATCAAGAACAAGAAGGCAACAGAGACACATGAGTTATATAAGTTCAGGCTGTCAGTATGACGTAATACCTTACTCCTGTGGTCTATTGGTTTGTATTAGCTATCGTATGGTTTGCCATGATTTCATAGGGGGTCCTTGCCCACCCTATATAGTCTGGGAGGCAAGGTTATAAGACGGTTAGATCTAAGAGATAACCGGAAAGTAATAACAGATTACAAGAAACACGGGATCGTGCATATCCAATCAGGCTACGTGACATCTTCTGGATATCCTTCCCATGCCTTATGGGAGGTGCCGAGCAGAACCGTACCCTGCAAGGCTCCTTCTCGTGGGCTAGACTGCCCCTAGAGGCATAGCCCATGTGGCCTGCCGTGGGTATCTAGGGTCGCACCCCCCACAGGCTCACTTGGTAAGAATTCTTGAGCAATGACAAGAGTATCATAATTGATCTTTAGGGTTGTATGTTCATCTTTTCACTTGTTGTGGCTAGTGATGAGCTCATTGTGCACCCACTCAAGTTTATCATGTTTATCTTTAAGCTCTTTCTTAAAAGATTTGAGCTCCTTGAGTTTGGATGATATAGCATCATTTGTCTCTTTAAGCTCAGCATTAGCCTTTTCCAATGTATCGCATTTTGCTAAGAGTGAGTCATTTTTAGCATCAAGCTTTTCATTTTTAGCTCTACTCTTTCTAATGATCTTAGTGTATTGTCTTAGTATTTTGACAAGATCATCATATGAAGGTGAATCATCATCATCGCTATCGCTATCATCATCACTAGCTTGCTCATCATCACTACTATCATCATTATTAGTTACCTTGCGTTCACCCTTGGCCATAAGGCATAGGTGTGTAGAGGATGATGGCGATGGTGGTGGTGAAGATGAAAGATCAATAGCAATGGATGCCACCTTCTCATCTTCACTATCATCATCGGATGATCCACTAAATGAATCAATGTTCGTGAGCCAATCACCGATGATGTAGGCCTTTCCACTCTTCTTCTTCTTATGGAAGTCCCTCTTTTTGCCATCTCTCTTCTTGTATGGCTTATTCTTCTTCTTCTCATCTTCATCTTCATTACTTGAGTCATCTTTCTTGCCCTTGTTCTTGTTCTTGAACTTGTTCTTCTTGGGCTTGGTGCATTGATGTGCTAGATGACCAAGTTCACCACAATTGAAGCAATCCATTTCAAAGATTGGCTTTCTTCTAGAGCTTGTGAAGAAATTCTTCTTCTTGCTGTCGAACTTGATGCCACTCCTGTTTAGCTTCTTTAGCATTTTGGCGGCTTTTCTTCACCATGAGAGCAAGATCTTCATCTTCATCTTCTTTATCACTTGAGCTCTCATACTCAAGTTTTGCTTTGCCCTTATCTTGGCTAGCTTTGAATGCTAAGTCCTTCTCTTTCTTCTTGGTAGAGGATGAGCCATCTTGTGGCGTGATTTGCATGTACATCTCATGAGCATTGATCTTTCCCAAGATTTGTGTCGGTGTAGCGGTGGAAAGATCATCTTGGTGTAGCACAGTCACAATATGCCCATATTTGTCAATGCGGAGGACACTCAAGATCTTTCTCACAATGTCAGATGGTGACATTTGAGTAAGTCCAAGCCCATTGACTTCCTCTACAAGAATATTCAAATGTAAATACATCTCATTAGCACATTCTTTGGGAAGCATCTCAAATGAATTTAGCTTTTTAATCACAAGATGATAGCGTTCCTCACGCTCACTCTTGGTTCCCTCATGGAGCGCACAAACATCCGACTATAGTGCATGGGCATCTTTGTGGTTCCTTACGTAGTTGAACACATCTTTGCAAAGGCCTCTAAAGATGGTGTTTCGAGCCTTTGCATTCCACTTTTCATAGTTAACCTCATCGCCTTGTAAGTGTGTAGCATCCCAAGGTTTTGGGAAGCCTTGTGTGGTGGCTCTAAGTATACCAACATCTAGAGCTTCTAAGTACGCCTCCATGTGGATTTTCCAATATGGAAAGTCATCTCCCTCAAAGATAGGAGGAGGTCCATCCCTGTGAGACATCTTGCTCTAAGCGATTAAGCTTAAAAATGTGAGCACGAGGCTCTAATACCAATTGAAAGAATCAAGATGCCCAAGAGGGGGGGTGAATTGGGCTAATTATAAATTTTCTTGCAATAATTAAATCCTACGGTTAGCTCAATTAATCCCTTGTGCCTATAAAAGTGTTTATAATAATCTAACACACAAAGGACTTACAACCTATGTTCCAAACTTACTCTAGCATGGCAATTCTATGAATGTAAGAACAAGTATTGAATTGCTCAAAGTAAATAGAGAGAGAGGAACGCGGCGATGTTTTGCTGAGGTATCGGAGAGTCGCCACTCCCCACTAGTCCTCATTGGAGCACCCACACAAGGGTGTAGCTCCCCCTTGATCCACGCAAGGATCAAGTGCTCTCTACGGGTTGATTCTTCGACTCTCCATCATGGTGAATCACCCAAAACCGCTCACAACTTGAGTAGGGTCACCCACAAGCTCCGCCGAGTGATCACCAAGCTCCCAATCACCACCAAGCTGTCTAGGTGATGGGATCACCAAGAGTAACAAGCACGAACTCTCACTTGACCACTCGAAGCCTAATGAGAACGGTGGATGCACACTTTTCTACTCTTGATTCACTAATGAGGCTACTCTCTTTGATTAACAAATCTCAATCACCTCACTAGGACCTTGCCCTTCTTGGCACTCACAAACGTGTTTCTCAGCTGTTGGAATGAGAAAAAGTGACTCCACACATGAGTGGAGCTTCTATTTATAAGGCAGCCTGAAAAACAAACCGTTATGTGCCTCTGTGGGGTGACCAGACGCTCCGGTCATGTTGACCGGATGCTCCGGTCAGTTCAACCTACACACTAGTGTTTAAGTGTTGACCGGACGCTGGCAGGGTCCGATCACCACTAACCGGACGCGTTTGGTCACATTAAACCCTCACTGGAACCTTACTATACTCGATCGGACATTGGATCCTTAGGGTCCAGTCAGTATTGACCGGACGCGTCCAGTCGCAAATTCACTCTTCTAGAACCTTACTGGAGTCAACCGGATGCCGCCTCTCAACATTCGGTCACTTGACCACTCAACATCTGGTTGCACCAAACGCAATCACCTTGATCAAATGAACTGACCGGACCCTACGGCTAGCGTCTAGTCGCACCGGAGCCAGCATCCGGTCAGCATTTGACCCTCCATTCACTTCCAACTCTCGAACATATGTGAATGAAGTTTGCTCCAAAGGATCATAGGGCTATTGTGGAGCTACCTAGTGCTAGTTTTAACAAGTGTGTACCACACCTAACTCACTAGACTTACCTAGGTCAAGCTACCCATCCATACCCCCCTTAATAGTACGGCCAAAGGAAAAACAAAGTCCTAAACTACTCTAAGTGTCTCTCCAACTCCAATCGACACTTAGAACTAGTGATCCTTAACCTTATCATCCATCCTTTGAAAACCAAAATGATTTCCATCATAGGGGCATGACCACCTCGATTGCCCAATTGATCCCCATTACCATGACCTAACTTAATTGCCTATGCAAAACACACATTAGTCATAGTAATCTTGTATTATCATTAATCATCGAAACCTAACAAGGGGCCTAGATGCTTTCAGTTGGGTTAAGTTACATTTGGTTAATCTCACACATGTTTCCTTGAGATCGATATAAAACTAGGTACTTTTCGGTGAAGTGCTACATCGGTATAATATCCGTGCGCTTGCGGATTATTCTATGTGCGTTAATATTTACTAACAAGCATTTCTGGCGCTGTTGCTAGGGAAACGGTTGCTGAGTTAACTTCGAACCTAGCTTAACCTTGTATCATTATTCTTTCTTCTTTTCTTTTATCTTTACCATGGATCTAGAATCCACCCCTATCTACCAATGTGGTGCACCTACGAGCACAAGAATCCTTAAAGACTATCCTATCACCTGGCTATGAGCTACAACCGTGTTTAATTAATATGGTTTAGGATCAATCCTTTTCGGATGAAGATGATGAAAACCCCTATTCCTACCTAAATGAGTTTGAGCAAACCTGTGCATGCCTACGCATAGTAGGCATGTCAGACGAAACCTTACGATGGAAGCATTTTCCCTTCTCTTTGACAAGAAAAGCTAAATGTTAGTACAACCTCACTATAGGGAGTAGACAAGAAGATTGGGAAGCCTTGTGTTCTAGCTTTTGCTTGCAATTCTTTCCCATCTCTAGAGTAGTCAGTCTTCGTTCCGAGGTTCTATCTTTTAAACAAAAAGAAAAAGAATCTCTAGGCATGGTATGGGAATGCTTTAATGCTCTTATTAATACTGGCCCTGACCTTGCCATTCAAGACCCCATTCTTCTTCAACATTTTTATATGGGTATTGATAGGAAAGCCTCAAAGCATCTTAATATGGCCTCAAGAGGTTCGTTCTCCATCAATTTGGGGAGAAGCATTTTTACCAAAATCTTAGAGAACACCCTTAAAGAAGTAGAAAAGAAGCCGTTAGAGGAGGAATCCTAGATAGTTGAACCAGAATCTATGCCTAACCCATCACCAACTTTAGCTATCCCAAATCCTAAACCATCAGAAAAGGAGGAAACTCCAATTTCAGATTTCATGCTTGAATTCGAGGATGAACTTTTTGATGAATATAGAAATACCTTGAATTACCATAATATGAGGAGACCCTAAAAGCCTAGGAAATCATCATCTAATGAAGAACCTTTAGACACTTCTGAGGAGGCTTTCCTTAAAAAGACTACAAAAGAGCTAGTGTCAATTATAAGCAATGAATGGTTAGCAGAATCAAAGCTTTCCTCTGGTGTGATTTGTTTTGACTCACCTTCTATATCCATTCATTGCCAAATCAATAGAGCTCCTTTTGATGCTCTTTATAATCAAGTTGTGGGTGTTAACATCATGTCTGCATCTTTTGCTCATGATTTATTAAAACACATGCCATTAACCCCAATAACAAAGTTATTGAAAAGTCTTTCAGGACACATTCTCCTATGTTTGGGAATTCTGTATGTCCTCCCTATCTAGGTAAAAGGAACCAAAGTTCAATTGTGCTTCTATATCTTTGATATTATGGAGTTCGACTAGTTGATATGACAACCAATTGAAAGATTTATTCTGGAAGGACAAACAGGGAAGTTGAATATAAGACTTGGGAAAAACTATAAGCTCTCTATACCCATTACTCATTCTCTAAATGCTGAGAGTGAGCCAATTCCTAAGGAAGACCCAATGGATGAGGTTAAGGTTGCATCTCTTGATGCTATGACTCAACCCAATCTTGAAGAAGATGCCTAGTTTTTCATCGAAGAAGAAGAAAATTCTAAGGAGCCTAAACCTCTAGATGAATTGCTAGAACCACCTAAGCCCACCATTGAGCTTAAACCCTAGCCTTCTGGTCTTAAACATGCTTTTCTCGATAGTCATTAGGATTCTCATGTTTGTCATAAGTGATAAACTCTCTTAGGAAAAATCCATCCACTTGCTAATTATCTTAGAAAAGCATGGGTCTACTTTTAGCTACTTGCTCCAAGACCTTAAAGGAATTAGCCCTGCTCTTTGCACCCATCGCATCCCTACGGATCCTGATTCTATACCTTCTAGGGGGCCAAAGCATAGGCTTAACAATGCGATGAGAGAGGTTGTTAAGAAAGAGGTTTTGAAACTCTTGCATGCTAGGATCATTTATCCCATTCTATACAGTGAGTGGGTTAGCCATGTTCAAGTTGTGCCTAAAAAGGGGGCATGACTGTTGTTATAAATGAAAGGAATGAATTAATCCCTCAAAGAACCATCACTGGATGGCGGATGTGCATTGATTATTGAAAACTTAATAAGACAACAAAGAAAGATCATTTTCTATTGCCCTTCGTTGATAAAATATTAGAATGACTGGCAAAGCACTCTTTCTTCTATTTCCTTGATGGGTATTCAGGTTATCACCAGATACCGATCCATCCAGATGATCAAAGCAAAACCACTTTTACATGTCCATATGGAACTTATGCTTATTGTAGAATGTCTTTTGGATTATGTAATGCTCCAACTTCTTTCCAAAGATGCATGATGTCTATATTCTCTGATATAATTGAAGAAATCATGGAAGTTTTCATAGATGACTGTTCTATTTATGGAAAAACTTTTGATGATTATCTTGAAAATTTAGATAAGGTTTTGCAAAGATGTGAAGAAAAGCACTTAGTCCTTAACTGGGAAAAATGTCATTTCATGGTTAGAGAAGGCATAGTGCTTGGACATTTGGTGTTTGAACAAGGGATAGAGGTAGATAAAGCTAAAATTGAAGTAATTGAACAGTTACCTCCTCCTATAAATATTAGAGGGATCCATAATTTTCTTGGCCATGTGAGATTTTACTACCGCTTTATAAAGGATTTTCACCTATTGCTAGACCACTTACAAATCTTTTGGTAGAGGATGTCCCCTTTCAATTTGATGATGCATGCTTGAAATCTTTTAATATTCTTAAGAAAGGACTCATCTCTATACCAATCATTCAACCTTCTGATTGGTCGTTACCTTTTGAAATTATGTGTGGTGCTACTGATTATGCTGTGGGAGCAGTGTTGGGACAAACAAAAGATAAACAACATCATGCAATTGCATATGCTAGCAAAACTTTGATAGGACCTCAACTTAATTATGCAACAACTAAAAAAGAACTCCTAGCTGTTGTTTTTTGCTATTGATAAGTTTAGATCTTACATAGTAGGAGCTAAGGTGATTATTTATACTAGTCATGCTGCATTAAAATACTTGCTCACTAAAAAAGTTGCTAAACCCATATTAATAAGATGGATTTTGCTACTCCAAGAATTTGACTTAGAAATAAAAGATAAAAAGGAGTAGAAAATTCTATTATCGATCACTTGTCCTAAATGCAGTTTGAGAATTCATAGGAACTGCCCATCAACAATTCACTATGAGACGACATGCTCTTCAAAGTCACAAAATCCAACCCCTGGTACGCAAATATTGTTAATTTTATGGTTGCAGGTTATGTACCACTAGGGGAAAATAAAAGGAAGATCGTCTATAAAAGTCATCTCCACATATGGGATGAACCATACCTCTTTAGAGTCTGCTCTGATGGCCTACTCAAAAGATGTGTACCGGTCATCAAGATCATTGAATGAAGCCATTCATCACCATATGGAGGACATTATGGTGCATTCTGCACTCATTCGAATATCTGGCAAAGTGGATTCTTCTAGCCAACCATGTATGAAGATATGAAAGACTTCATCAGGAGGTGTGGAGCATGTCAAAGGCACAGGAATATCAATTCAAGAGATGCCATGCCACTCACCAACAACCTCTAGATAGATCTCTTCTATGCTTGGGGAATCAACTACATGGGACCATTTCCAAAGACAAAGAATTGTGAATACATCTTGGTGGTAGTTGACTATGTCTCCAAGTGGGTTGAAGTCATGCCATGCAGAGCTACTAATGCGAAGAACTCCAAGAAGATGTTTGAAGAGACAATATTTCCAAGATTTAGAGTTCCAAGGATGGTGATTAGTGATGGAGGAACTAACTTCACTAACAAGAATTTTCACAATTACTTATCAAAACATTGGATCCATCATAATGTCGCTACTCCATACCACCCTTAGACAAGTGGCCAAGCAAAAACATCAAATAAACAAACCAAGAACATTCTACAAAAGACGGTCAATGAGATGGGGACTGCATGGAAGGATAGACTACCTAATGCACTATGGGCTTATAGAATAGCCTATAAAATATCACTTGGGATGTCACCATACCAACTTGTCTATGGCAAGACCTATCATCTACCTATGGAGCTTGAATTCAAGGCTCACTAGGCCATCAAGCGATGGAACATGGACTTTGAAGCTGCAGAAACTAAAAGGAAGATGCAACTCTCTAAGCTTGATGAATGGCGTGAAAAAGCATATCACAACGCTAAGATTTACAAGGAGAGGGCAAAGAGATGGCATGACAAGAGGATCAAGAAGAAGGAGTTCAACCCTAGAGATAAGGTATTACTTTTTAATTCCAGGGTCAAATTATTCGGGCATAGAAAACTAAGGAACAAATGGGAAGGACCATTCAAGGTGATAAGCACTTCTTGCATGGAGTGGTAACACTTCAAAATAATGAAGGTACATTATTCAAGGTAAATGGCCATTGTCCCAAGATCTTTCTAGAATCTAAAAAACACATGAGGATTAGGATGAGGTAGATTTTCTGATTTTACCATATATTTACACCACTGCCATCTTCTTTATGTTTCATAACACATAAATATACTTTTTGGGATTAGATAGGGATTAGAAACCGCTGCAAAAACCCCACAAGAAGATGACATGTGAGGTTGGCTAGCCCCACCTATAGGCCGGTCGGCCCACCTGTCAGTCCCCTTATGCCTAGTCAATTCTCTTGTGTCTTCTAGATCCTTCCCCTCCACAATCCCATAGTTTTTTTGACGTATTTGTTTTTCTTTTGTTATGAGACCTCTAATAGATAGATCTTGATCCCTACTGCAAGTTATTCCCCCTATAGGAACAAGCCCTTGCCTACCTCCATAGCCATCCCATCAAAGCCTTATTCTCCAACAGCAACAAAGCTCTCCTCGTCCCTAGTTCTAATGGCTAGAAAAGAGATTGTCCCCTTTGGTTTTGATCTAAACAAGAAGCTTGATGCTATGGCGCTGAGCGTCATCCCACCATGAGAGATAGCTCCCATTCGTCCCAACCAATCCAACTATGCCCAAGCTATCTGTCATTTAGTGATCACTCCACCACCGCTGCATCAACTTCTTAAAGATGAGCCAGGTCTGTGGAAGCTTCAGTTAGATGTCCCAAAGTTGATCATGGTGACAAAGGAGATCAACCTCCTCCCTCCAAAGGGACATGAGGTGCTGATAGGAGTGAAGACCAATAAGTATGGAGATGTTACTTATGCAAAGTATGCGTCGGTCACCACTCATACAATCATCAATGGAGTCTAGGCTCTACCGGAGCACATCAAGGTTGTTCCCCCTAAGAAGAGGAAGGTGCCACTAGCTATTCTAGAAAATGATGAGAAGCATCCATGGATGACTATTGCACTCTTGGAGAAAAAGAGTGATCATCTCTCCGATGTTGTATATACCTTAGAACAAAGAATCGATGAAGAACACGTTTATCGCAAGATCCTACAACAAGATTCAAATGCTTTGAATCATTTTATTGCCAAGACTAGGAAGTAAAAGAGAGTTAGGTTTCTGATTAGGCACAACTGGTTAGGTTAAGTGTTTAAAGATAGTATGTTTAGGTTACTCGCTTAGCTCAAATTGTTAGAGTGGTTGAAGTTTGTGCTAGCTAGTCAAGAGTTTGTGTTTAGGTTGGTTTGTGTAATAAAGTGCCTTATGATATTAATTGAGTCTTATTATTATTATCTACTCTCTATTTCTTTTAGATATGTGTTTTGTCTCCACATGTTGTGCATAAAGGTATATAGGAAAACAAGTGTGGGGGAGACACACCACGACATCTAAATGGAATTTAATCGTGAAAATTATGAAGTTCGGGAAGTAATGGACCAAGGACCATGTACAACGAAATGGGCTTTGAACAACTCCTAGACTAGGCTGCCTAGCCTCTGCTATGGGTAGGCCAGCTCATCATGGTGCCACCTCACCCCAAGCTTTGTCCTTGGTTAGGTTTGTGCCAATATGTTCTATTTTCACATGTTTCACTTTCTGTTTTGAACCGAATTAAAAATCACTTGATAAAACAATTGAAAACATGAGGAAAGATTATTTTAGTCATGACTTAAGGATAGACTCACATAATACTTTTACTGGAAGTCTTCTTACTATTGGGAACTTATTATTAGGGACCCCATGCTACTTAAGTTGTTATAGATTGAGATATAGTAGAATAATGAGAACTTGATTCTTGTTGTCTTATTATTGGAGAATTTTATTTCAAAAAAAGAATAGCTACACCTCTCCTTTGTGGTAAGCAATGTCCCACCAAAGCCAAACATGATATGTTAGACTAGGAAACCTTCTACATATATTACTTGTCATTGTATTGTGTTTGGTCAAACCTTGTGACCCTTATTGAGAAACTTATCATGCTCTCAAGATCAAGATCACGTACACTCCATATATATCTGCTACTCTAACACTGGGAGTAAGCAAAAACATGTTTACCATCCACCCCAAAAAATGTTCTACTCCTACACTAGGATTAGACACAAAAAGAAGTTTGTTAGGATAAATGCTCCAAGTTCTTGTGAATGTCTCTCTTAAAAAGTTTCAATTGCAGAAAAAGAGGCATGGGCTATGCAAAAGTTATTCATGAAAAAAGAGAAAAAAATATTAAAAAAAGGACAAGTGTACGAGATATCTAAAACAATGGGTACTCAGATGCCTGCCTAAAAAAGAGATGAATAAGATAGCCCATGTTTACTTGCAAAAGTGTTTTCAAGTTTCAAACAAGAGATATACGTGTCAAGCAGCATAGTAGAATTAGGATAGCCACCATATATATATCCACACACCTGCACATTTTGATCTAAGAGTCTAACATTTTTTTCCTTGGATCTTTGTTTTAACTTTACAATATATGCAATGGAAGTATGTTCTCATATTTATCCCTACCTAATCTCCACATAAGCTTTTAGAAGTAGGTAAAAAGAAGGCAAGAACATCAATGCCTTGGTGAAGATCCAAAAATACCACATATATAGAGTGATTTGAGAGTACTACAAAAGGAGAAGGTAAGCTATGTTTTGTTTTTAAAAAAATCTAAAATGTTTCTCCAATTGACTTGACTGAAGGAAGATGGTGATATGTTTCAAGCTGTTCCATTCTTCAATCACCCAAAGTTTCATGATAGATACTTTGAATCCTGTAGAGCATGAATGACTAGGAATAGTTTTATGTTGGTGACTTGTCCTAAGGTTATGTCTTAAGTAATCCATCCTTTTGTCAAGGACGAGTAAAAGCCTAAGTGTGGGGGAGCTTGTTGACGGTAGTTAACATTCATCACAAATCGTCAATATAACTTGCATAAATGGCCAAAATGGATCACCAATGTCGACTTAGGGGTTTAAACTAACAAATTCTATGAGTTTTGGTGAATCTTTGTTTCTAGTAGGATGTAATTAGAAACCCACCAAGGAGGACCTATTTGTTAAAGGAAATTACAAAATTCAACCACGTAAATAGCATGGGAAGACTCTAGAAGACTCCAGGAGGCTCTCCATCAAAACAGAGCCTAAGCCACCGCCATGTGGTGCTGGCCGGCTCCACCTATAGGCTAGCTAGCCTATGGGACCCCCATGTCAGGCCCTCATTGCTATGTTGGTCCTCCACCGCCTTAAGGATTGCATCTCTGCTATTTATTCAAGTCGGTTTTGTAACAGAACCATCCAATTTTTAGGAGCACAAGTACAATGGTAGCCCGCAAGCAGTCGCACTATCATACTTGAGCCCATATAAACCCGGTAGTCCGTCGAGTACCATGAAGGGTCTTGATTCATCACCAACATACAACCAAGATCGTACATGATTCAACATACATGCCACATGTTACATATAGTTCACAAATACATTGCGATACATCAGAGTGCGATTAAAGTTATTACAAACCAAGTTCAAATACAGTAGTAGTGGAAGCAAAGTAGTTTTTAAACCAACATCTCACACCATTGTTCAAATACTTGCCAGTCTGTGATCACAACCCACAAAAGCATCATAGGTTAGATATATAAATAGAAGCTCCTTGCCCAAGGCCTACTCCTCGTCCACAGCGGGATAGAAGCAATTCTTACAATAGCCATGAAAGACCGTGTTACCTACAACAAGTGGGAAATAAACCCTAAGTACAAGCAGGTACTTAGCTAGACTTACCCATCATAAACCAAAAATAAATTGACTCCAAGGATCATGAAAGGCTTTATAAGTGAAGCTAGCTTAACAACATTTTGCATAAAAGCTACTAGTTGAGCTATACATTTTATAATTTGGTCATCAAGTTAGTTAATTATAGCTATTCATCTATAGATTAGCAACTAACCTATGCCAAACATGTGGTATATCAGTAGTGATAGAACAATAGTAACCATGGCAATTTATTATATTATTCTCAAAACAATTCCACTTGCCATTATCACAACGATAGAAGGAAGCTTAGTCAAGTTTCTCACTATCTTGGAGAGATAGCAATTCGAATCGATTGCAACCAGCTGAGAATTTATACCTAACACAAACCTAGGGCTACCAGCCATGGTAGCCTTAGGTCACCTTTGGTACAACTTAGATGCACATTTCATGGGTTTGATCAGCGCCTCACAATCAGGGACTCTACCGGTTGCCCTAAGTTGAGCTAATCTTTCTAGACAAGGTAGTTTTATACATCAAGTGTTTCCAATCAACTCTTATAACCTAATGCATCAAACATAAAGGACTCAAGTGATATTTTATAAACATAGGAGGCTTATAATGCTTTAGGGCTTGCCTTTTAGGAAAGAAGTAGGCCATTGATTAGGGCACTCTGGTAGTTCTTCTAGAGCCTGCTCCTTGCCTTTAGGAGCTACGGGCTGTGGTGTCTCCTGATTCTCCTCTACCTCATCTTTGAATTCTAGTAGGGTTACTCCTTCGGGCGATCCTATATGTATGAGAATGAAATAAGATATCATGGTTGCATAGATAATGACATGGATGATATGATATGATAAAATGCATACTCTTAAGTGTCCTTAATAGTATTGTATTAAAGTCATAACAATATAAATTTTCTTTAACTGAGTAGGTGCATATCTCTTCTTTAATAATTAAACAAATGTCCATTTAAGCATTTTCTGGACTACAAGATAGTAGCCACTTGTTTTGACCATAACTAGAGTTATACACATCCAAACAATATGGTTATAGACATTCTGGAAAGATTATGAAATTTCCTAAAAATTTCTTTTAATCATATTAAGGTGTTTCAGTAGCTATCTAGGGCAAACAATTAAATCTTTCAGATCTGTCTAGAGGACAAGCAAATCTGATAGCAGACTTCTAACAGCTATAACTCTTAAACCATTAGGCCTATGACCATGAAATTTTAGGACAAGCAAGATGATTAAGTTATATACAACTTTATTATTAACAAGTTTCATAAGAAAGGTCACTATCATCATGAATTTGTCAACACAACAGAAACTACTTATGCAGCCATCTAGTTGAATTATAAAGCAATGATTAAGTAGCTGCCTATAACCAATCAATTCCAAGCACAGCTACTAATATCAGCAGATCATATGCATCACAAGCATCATAGAAAACATCATGGTTAAGCCCAAATAATTTATTTATGTGCATTGATAAATTTCCTTATATAATAGGGTGACTTAGAGGATAATTATTTCAAATGATCAATAAATTTGGAGAAAATTATAGTAGTTGTACAAATTTCATACCATTTGGATAGGTATAGCCACCTCTACAAAAATGACAAGTTGCATAGGTGTATTTTAGTAAAAATAGTTTAGTCTATTGAAAAGTGTCAAACAATAGATTTCATATTTTTCTTACTTTCATCCTAGCACAAAAACACTGTGTAAAAATTTGCATGAGCATAAGTTATGCATTTTTACCCCATTTATTTTCACTAGAAACTAGCAATTAATCAAGGTTATATAGGAAGACCATATTTCAAGTATGCCTACTAAAGGTTTACTATTTTTCTTAGCTAGAGCATGGCAACATAAGACTAGCAAAATTGGAATCAAAATTTTTGCACTTTCCTAGCTCAGGTTATGCATTTTACAAGATATAAACTAATTTAAAAGCACTTTACTAGCTTAATTTAATTCCCTAAGAAAAATACCCCAACTAGTAGATTTCATATTTTTATCAAATAGTACACTTCATGATGAATTCAACAAAATTTGGATCACCTCATTTGGATACTCCTAGATCAAGATATGATTTTTGCAAGATTGCATTCAAATATGAAAAACAAATAAAACTAACACCAAAACCCTATTAAACGCTACATGCACCCGGTCCAGAGCACCACAGAGGCATCGACAACTGGGCCTTGTGGTCAATGGACTCCACACATGGCATTGCGAAAACACATGTTGAGGGGATGATGGGGTCTAGCTAGGGTGGGCCGCGGTGAGCTTGAGCTCACGGCCATGGCGGGCGCGCTCGGTGTGGCTATGCGTTCCCACATAGTGGCAGTGGTAGAGGTTAAATAAACGATGTTGTGAGCATCTATGACCTAAGGCAATGATAGGCCAAGGGAGGAGAAGGTAGGAGGAGCAGTGGATATGGCTGGCCATGGCGAGCTTAGAGCTCAGTGGTGCTCCATGGCCATGGCGGCGGTAATGACGTGAAATGTCACTTTACCTTGGCTTGAATAGTGGTATTAGTGGGTTAGGGAGGTAGAGTGGCTCACGGTGAAGCTATGCATGTGATGCAGGAGATGGAGCTGCGGCGGTGGTGGCACATGAGCATGGTGGGGGCGTGCAGCAATGGCAACAACGGCGTGGCTCGGCTGTAGGAGAGCGAGAGAGAAAGGCAGGGCGAGAGAGGCAAGTGAGAGTGGAGAGAGTGAGCAACCGAGCGCCCCTTTTCTCCCCCTAAACATGGTGTCATAGGGCTGGCTCTAGAGTATAGCACCATGCGGTGGCTAGTGCCGGTGCACGGTCGGCCACTAGGGCCTATTCAAATTGGCCATCATGGCCTGATGTAGATTACTAACAAAGTTGCTTCATGCACATGTAACTCCTAATCTATGGTGAATCAGTGAAAATGGTATTAGTGAAAGTTGTAGAGCTACATGTGATCTACAAATTTGCTTTAGGAACCATCATCTAATTCTCAATGGTTAGCAAGTGACAATGCTCCCAAGTGAGGCACATTGAAACTGTAAATGGCTTTAGGACAGCAAATTCTCCAAGTCCAAAAATAGTATTTCTTTGCTACTTTGGAGCTATTTTTGACTATGTTAGGCATTGAATTAGCCCATGGCCCTAAAACAAATTTGTTACCCATGTCAAGAACTACAACTTTTATTAAGGGTGCATTGCCATGCAAAGACTCTATGCTATAGTTCAACTTTGGTTAAAGTAGGATCATGAAAAATGACATTAAGAGTAAACTAGGACTTAGAAGCAAAATTGGACCATATCATGAATACAAACATTGTTCCATTTACCATCCTAGATATGTCTAAGGTGTTTCTGTGACCTCACAACCATTTCTTGCATTGGTCACACATGATCACAAGCATATGTATGTATATAAGCAACATCACATGTGATAAAGATAGAGTGAATGAGATGAAACTTCATATGCTCATGCTCATGAAAGCTTGGATGATGCTTGTGCTCATGAAATGCAAGTGCTAATTGTATGCTTAACACTAGGGTGTTATAGCCCCTCCCCCTTATAGAAATCTCACCCCAAGATTTGGATGACCTACCATTTTTCATAAAAGGCGGGATAAACCTCACGTAGATAATCCTCTCATTTCCAGGTGGCATCTTGTTCGCTGTGGTTATTCCATGCCACTTTGTAGAACTTGATGACCTTGCTTAGGGTGATTCTATCCATTTCTTCCAAAACTTGGATCGGTTTCTCTTCATAAGTCAAATCTGATTAGAGCTTAATATTAGCGGGTTCAATGGCTTCATTAGGAATGCAAAGGCACTTTTTAAGTTGAGAAACATGAAAGACATTGAATATGGCTTGCATCTCTAGAGGTAACTAGAGCTTGTGAGCTACCCTTCCACTTCGCTCGATGATCTTGTATGGGCCTACATATCTAGGTGCTAGTTTTCTTTTCACCCTAAACCGTTGCACCTTTTTCATGGTGATACCTTGAGGTATACATAGTCACCCACCTCAAATTCAATAGGTCTTCTTCTCTTGTCAGCATAACTCTTTTGCCTAGACTAAGCAGCTTTCATGATCTGCCTACAATTTATGCTCTCTCAGCCCAGACAAGACAACTCTCAGATGCTTTGCATGATCTACCTCATTCTTCTGCTAGAATTCATGATTGATAAACTTTGCATACAATTTATGCTCTCTCAGCCTAGACAAGACAACTCTTAGATGCTTTGCATGATCTGCCTCATTCTTAGAGTAAATCAGGTACATGAAATAGGTAGGAGCATTTGTCAGTCCAAAAGACATCACCAAATACTCATACAAGTCATACCTAGTTGAGAAAGTTGTCTTAGGTACATCTTCTAGCTTGATCTTGATCTAGTCATAGCCTAACCTCAAATTGATCTTAGAGAATACCTTTGCTCTTACCAATTGATCAAATAAAATATTAATACGAGACAAATAGTACTTGTTCTTAATGGTTACGACATTAAGCGGCCTATAGTCCACACACATCTATAATGATTTGTCCTTCTTCACAAATAAAGTTGGACAACCCAGGGAGATGAACTAGGTCAAATAAGACCTTTGTCCAAAAGTTCTTATAGCCAAATTTTAAGTTTGGCTAACTCATTGGGTGGAATCCTATAGGGTCTTCTCAAGATAGGTGTTGTACCTGGCACTGACTCAATCTTAAACTCAACATCCCTATCTAGTGGCAAACCAGGCAACTCATCTAGGAATACATCTAGAAACTCACAAACTATAGGAATATCATAGAGAGTAGTGGTTTGGATGGCACAAGACAAGTTTTGAAGATCAAAACTTCTAGAAAGTGTCACTAGGAAAGCATCATCCCCTTTAGGTTCCCTCAACATAATGGTTCGAGTGGATGTGTCGATAAGAACTCCATGCCTACTCATCCATTTCATGCCCAATATCACATCTATGGCTAATCCTAGCAATACTATAAGATCCATAGGGTACTCCCACTCTTGTATGGAGATGAGTACATCTCTGACTGATTGGTTTGTGGAAATAGTAGCCCTAGCTGAACTTATACTATAACCACCCTTGTCTACCTCAAGTATTTTTTTGATCATGCTTAGATGCAAATGTCTGACTCATAAATGAATGTGAAGCTCTAGAATCAAATAAAACAATTGTGGGTTGCTTGTTTACAAGAAACATACAAGTAGTAATGACTTCCCCTCTAAGAATCTCCTCCATGGGTGTATAGTGCATGTATCCAGGACATGCCTTAAGATTGGCTTGCTTCTGATTACCCTTGTTTTGATTCCCATTCTTCTTGGGATAGGGGCATTCCTTGGACCAGTGACCCATCTAATTGTAATTAAAGCACGGCTAGTTACTTCTTGGCCCTTTTGAGCTTCCTTGGCCTATGTTACCCTTGGGCAGGGCAATGGTGAATGCCTTGCGAAATACCTTATGAGGTCGGCTAGCCTAGGTGTTCTTCTAGGGAGGCCTAAACTTAGGTGTTGTGGGATGAAATTGTGGCCTAGCTACCACTGGAGCTATGGAGTGAGAAGACCGTAAGGTACCTGCCTCAGCTACCCATTTGCGGCCTTTTGCTACCGCATGTAGGTTGTTCTAGTTTTCTTGTGTTAGGGCATGACTGACGAAGTCATTGTATGTAGCACATTTGGAGTTGGCCATTGTTTTCATCAACTTAGTGTTGAGGCCTCTCTTAAAACTTTCAATCTTATTTGCCTCTGTATCAATGAGTTCTAGGGCATAGCAGGACAAGTTATTGAAGGCATGCATATACTCTATAAGAGTCTTGGTCCCTTAGGTGAGCTTGTTCACACAGATGTTATAAGACTCTTGCTAGAAATAGCAGGTGTCTTCTCGGGCATAAAACATCTGCATGATAGCGAACATAGCACTCATAGCAGGACTCAAGTTTAGTGCCTACTCGTCATGGTCCCGCACCATAGAACACGGTCATGCTGCCTCCAAACTACCATGGCTGGATCCACCTAAGGAATAGATCTTGGTGCACTGTTGGTGAGTGAATCACCATGCTGCTGACAAAGTGTGCTCAAGATCTCAAAGGTTGCCACTTGAGCACCTTCCCAAGGTGTTCTTCCATCAGACTCCACTTTCTAGTCCTAGTACTACAGTGCCCATGTACAAGCTAGGATGGACACTTGCACCTCAAACCATGGTTCCTCCTACACATGCCTCAATGTCCAAAAGTATTAGGGCGGCTCTATGTACCCCACAAAATACAACACTCTCTAGAGCAAGGCAGGTGTGCTAAAGATACTCGAGAATGCCTCATTCCCTTCTGGTGGGAATAGGCTACCATCTGTAGCAAAATGGTGCAACTCTCGTGAGAGCAACGTTATAATAGAAAAGAGTTACTTAACCAAATAAGAAACTTATAAGGGGAGGAATAATGCAAGTATGTAATGAATGGTTTACCATGATGCATGCATGTTCCATACGTCCTCACAAATGTAGGAAAATTAAAACTTCTAGCGGCATACATGGTGGCATACATACGTTCTCTCATAAATAACGTAACTAGTCAGGCTACATGTTTTGTTGTTAGCATACCTGCACAAGAGGTTCATTTTAGCCCAACCCTAGAATTATATAAATACAAAAATGAAAATCTAGGCTCTAGGTTGAATACTAAATACTTCCATATATATACCCATATATATACCTACGTATCAATGCTACCCAAAAGTAAATATGTCCTATATATACATATAAATATGCATATACAGCCGTATCAAAGCTAACCCACAATTAAATATCATAGTATATATTTTAGACATATATATACTTCAGTATCAAAATTACCTCTCCCCATAGACTACACACTCACATCTTGCAGTCATGCCACTCATCATCTTACCTAGGGCGTAGAGGCATTTGATCCATACATTACTACTCAAGTGAATGGCATCCATACAATAGCACGCCGCATGGACGATGAAAATAAAACCCCCATGTTAGTACTTATTTAGCCACCTAAAATCCTTAACTAGGCATAAGGGAAATGATCACTAGCACACCTTAGATTCAAATTTGAGATTTGAACACATATTTATATATAGCTATAAGTTTGCCAAAACTATTTTTATGTATCAAGTGTTTCCACCGAGTTAAGCATTACTAAGCAATTATTTGATCCTGGACTTGCATAGGATTCAAGGTATATTTCTGGACAAGGTAGTTTTATGCATCAAGTGTTTCCAATCAACTCTTATAACCTAATGCATCAAACATAAAGGACTCAAGTGATATTTTATAAAACATAGGAGGCTTATAATGCTCCGAGGCTTGCCTTTTAGGAAAGAAGTAAGCCGATGATAAGGGCACTCTAGTAGTTCTTCTAGAGCCTACTCCTCGCCTTCAGGAGCTACGGGCTGTGGTGTCTCCTAATTCTCCTTGACCTCTTCTTTGAATTCTAGTAGGGTTACTCCTTTGGGCGATCCTATATGTATGAGCATGAAATAAGATATTATGGATGCATAGATAATGACATTGATGATATGATATGATAAAATGCATACTCATAAGTGTCCTTAATAGTAATGTATTACAAGATAAATTTTTTTTACTAAGTAGGTGCAAATCTCTTCTCTAGTAATTAAACAAATATTCATTTAAGCATTTTCTAGACTACAAGACAATAGCCACTTGTTTTGACCATAACTAGAGTTATACACATACAACAATATCGTTGCAGACTTTCGGGAAAGCTTATGAAATTGCCTACAACTTTCTTTTAATCATCTTAAGGTGATTTAGTAGCTATCTAGGTCAAACAATTCAATCTTTTAGATCTATCCAGAGGACAAGCAAATATGATAGTAGGCTTCTAATAGCTATAACTCTTACACCATTAGGCATATGACCATGAAATTTTAGAACAAGAAAGATAAGTTATCTACAACTTTGTTATTAACAAGTTGCACAGGAAAGGTCACTATCATCATGAATTTGTCAACACAACAAAAACTACTCATGCAGCCATCTAGTTGAATTATAAACAATGATTAAGTAGCTGCCTATAACCAATCAATTACAAGCACAACTACTAATATCAATAGATCATATGCATCACAAGCATCACAGAAAATATCAGGGTTAAGCCCAAATAATTTACTTATGTGCATTTATTAATTTCATTATATAATAGGGTGATTTAGAGGATAATTATTTCCAACAATCAATGAATTTGGAGAAAATTACAGTAGCTTACATATGTCCCCAATAGTGTACTGTACAAATTTGATGCCATTTGGATAAGTATAGCCACCTCTACAAAAATGACAAGTTGCATAGGCTTATTTTAGTAAAAATAGTTTAGCCTAGTGAAGAGTGCCAAACAATAGATTTCATATTTTTCTTACTTTCATCCTAGCTCAAGAACACTGTGTAAAAATTTGCATGATCAGAAGTTATGTATTTTTACCCTATTTATTTTCACTTGAAACTAGCAATTAATCAAGGTTAAATAGGAAGGCCATATTTCAAGTATTCCTACTGTAGGTTTAGTATTTTTTGCATGCTTGGCAACATAAGACTAGCAAAATTAGAATCACAATTTTTATGCTTCCCTAGCTCAAGTTATGCATTTTACAAGATAGAAACTTTACTAGCTTAATTTAATTCCCCTAGAAAAATACCCCAAACAGTAGGTTTCATATTTTTATCAAATATTATACTTCATGATGAATCCAACAAAATTTGTATCACCTCATTTGGATACTCCTAGCACAAGATATGATTTTTGCAAGATTGCATTCAAATCTGAAAAAGAAATAAAACTAAAACACCAAAACCCTATTAAACGCTACATGCACCCGGTTCAGTGCACCATAGAGGCGCCGACAGCTAGGCCCTGTGGTCAACGAACCCCACGCACTAGCGACACAGGAGTAGGGCATGGCGTTTGACCGGTCATATCTCACCGACAACGAGGTCACCGGCGGTGAGGTCGCCACAGACGTGCACCCCTCGACACCCCACGTTGACTGGTACCCGTGATTGACTCAGTGCATCACCATAGCGACCTCACCAATGAGCATGGTGGCTTGGTGCTAGCGCGCAATGGTGGACTCACAGTCTCTGGTGATGACACGGCTAGGTGAGCATGGCTACAGCATCAAGATGTCCTAGCGGAGCTCTAGGGCTAGGTTATGGCCATGGCGACATAGCGGTGAGCTCCAGCCATGTAAATGGTGGCACGATAGTGCGACGATGGCAAGGTCACTATTCTGATGAGATGGTGATCAGTGGTGGGTCTCTGTCTTCAGGATGGTGCTAGGGTTCATGGCATTGCAGAAACACACGCTAGAGGGGGACAATGGGGTCTAGCTAGGGTCGGCCATGGTGAGCTTGAGCTCACAGCCATGGCAGGCGCGCTTAGTGCGGTGGCGCGTTCCGACATGGTGGTGGTGGTAGCAGTTAAATAAACGACGACATGACATAGAGTGAATAAGATGCTTGGATGATGCTTGGATGATGCTTGTGCTCATGAAATGCTTGTGCCAATTGTATGCTTAACACTAGGGTGTTATAGGTTTGATTCAAGAGTTCAAGATTGACACTCCCGCCTATATATACCTACCTGCACCCCCTCCTAGGCATGCCAAGTTTGATCCTAAGAGCCTAAGGGCCAGTAACCCTAATCCATATTTCTAGCAGGATCAGAGCTAGCAATCAAGAGAAGATTAGTCCTCAATAGGATCTAGTCTTGTATTAGAGATAGAGAGATAGTGTGAGGGAAGAGTTTTGGAGGTGTCCTGGCCTATCTGTGCTATCTCTACGGCTTGTACCGTAGCGGAATCAAGTTCTTCATGAGCTTGCTTCTGAGATTTCTCTTGTAATCGACTTCGCATTCAAGTAAGCATCTTGGTCATATTGTTCTTAAGGTTTGCGACTCTCTTTTGAGTACTTTGATCCTTATAGCTCCTAGGTTAAAGCAGTATTCATAGTTTAAGTGTGGCGCTTTGACTCGGTTACTCATGGATGTACCCTATATTCTGGATCGGTGGTAGCTCATGATGATGACTTTTATAGCCTCATTGAATCCTCTATAGTCCACCTCTCATTTGTAGGCCTAGTAGGACCTTGTTGCTATGGAAAACATACTCTACCTATGTTTTCTTTTGTAATATCCCTAGAATTGAACAATAGACGACAAAGCTTACCGAAGGTAGAACTAGAAGACCTTTGTGATCTCCTCTACGCTCCTATTATTTAGCCATGGTTGTGAAGTTGGGTTAAGTTAGATTTGGTTAGTCTCACACACATTTCCTTGAGATTGATATAAAACTAGGTACTCCTAGTGAAGTGCTACAATGGTATAATATCCGTGCACTTGCAGATTATTCTATGAGCGTTAATATTTACCAACAGTGTTCAATCCTTACCAACAAGGAAAATAAAATTCCATTCTAGGTGAACTATAATCACTCTATAATCCTCACCACAAAGCTTAGAACCAACTTAATATTCATGTGTCCAAATAGTTCCTCCATGTCCACAACATGCTTCAATCTCTAGTTATCAGTACCATAGTATTCAAGTATCCACACTAAAAGTCAAGACATATTGCGAAAATCAGCACAGCACACAGGTGACCCTAAGCTTGATGGATGGACATTTTAGCACCACATGGTTTATGAATTGTCCTCCATGTCTTTCCCTCCATATCCATAGCAACAATCGCAGAGTACTCAAGCATGTGCATAAAACCATTAAGAAAAACACTTCTCGATTTGGAATGTAGAACAATACCCTCGCCCTATTTAGATTCCTTAAAGATCCATTCTATAGTTTTAGATGAGTAGATCTCCATAGAACAAAAGTGCAAGGATGTTAGGTCAAAACCTAAGCGAGCCTGACCAATAGAACGAATGCTACATGGTAGTACAAGCCATTTGTGGGTCGCTGGATTGCAGACAGCATAGCGCCATAATCCATTAGGCCCAACACACCAACAAAGGACAATGCTGCTGCAACAATCTAAGACAAGGATTTTTTTATGGGGAAAGGCAATGTAGTAGAACCATCCAATTTATAAGAGCACAAGTACAATAGCAGCCTGCAAGCAGTCGCATTGTCATACTTGAGCCCA
This sequence comes from Miscanthus floridulus, assembly GCF_019320115.1. NCBI lineage: Eukaryota > Viridiplantae > Streptophyta > Magnoliopsida > Poales > Poaceae > Miscanthus > Miscanthus floridulus. Next base: position 57,049,867 of record NC_089584.1, read on the forward strand.
TATAAACCCGGTAGTCCATTAAGTACCACAAAAGGTCTCGATTGACCATCAACATACAACCAAGATCGTACATGATTCATCATACATGTCACACGTTACATAAAGTTCACAAATATAGTTCCATACATTAGAGTATGATTAAAAGTTCTTACAGACCAAGTTCAAATAACAAAGTAGTGGCAGCAAATAAGTTTGAAACCAACATCTATCATCATTGTTTGATTATGGTGCTAGCTCATGATCATAATTCCACAAAAGCATAAGAGAGAGATTATCATGAGATGCCTTGGTAGGGCCCTACTCCTCGTCCACATTGGGACAAAAGCAGTTCTTATAGTACCCATGATATATCGTACTATCTGCAATAGTGGCAAATAAACCCTAAGTGAAGGTACTCAGCTAGACTTACCTATCATAAACAAAAAAGTGACTCCAAGGATTATGCAAGGCTATATAAATTGAGTTAGCTTGACAACATTTTGCATAAAAAGCTTACCAATTCTAGTATATAGTTATAATTCGGTCATCAACTTAATTATAGCTATTCATCTCTAGATTAGCAACTAACCTATGCCAAACATGTGGTATATAATTTAGTAGCATGTAGTAGTAACCATAGTTGGTATAATAATTCATGTTCATCATAACCATCATATTCCATAATACAGTTACTATAATGTTGGGGCTAGCCAAGTTTCTCACTGTCTGGGAGAGATGGCGATTCAAATCGATTTCAACCAGTCGGGAATTTATTCCTAACACAAACCTAGGCAGACCAGATCAACGGTCACCTTAGGTCACCATTAGTACAACTTAGGTACACATTTTGTGGGTTCGACCAGCGCCACACAATCAGGGACAACTAGCTACAAGGACAATCAGGACTACCCTACCCTTGGGCTCATGTCTAGCTCCCCACACATCCTTACTACCATCTAGAGTGAGCACTCTATAAGAATGGGGCTTGGCCTGAGTTGAGCTACTCGGATTCATAGTCGGAACGAGTTATCCGGCAAGCTAAGTGAGAGGCATGCGTTCAATATCGACAAAAGTGCCAATAACTGTACAGTACTTAATCGGCATAGATAGAATCATATGGGTCAACCTACACAAAGACTCCACCCAACCTCCAGTTATATTACACCAAGGTTCTGTTCAACAATAGCAAATATAGCCAACCGTGCTTCGATATCCACCTATATGTCACAGGTGATAGAAATCACCCAACTTCTATCGGTGTAAGCATGGCTCAGCATATATTTGATCCTGGGCCTAGACAAGGTTAAAGGTATATTTATCTAGACAAGGTAGTTCTATGCATCAAGTGTTTCCAATTTAACTCTTATAACCAAATGCATCAAATATAAAAGGACTCAAGTGATATTTTGTAAAACATGGGAGGCTTAAAATGCTCTAGGGCTTGCCTTTATGAAAAGAAGTTGGCCTGTGGTCTGGGCACTCAGGTAAGTCTTCAAGAGTTTGCTCCTCTCCTTTTGGAGCTATGGCCTGAGGTGTCTCCTGTTGTTCCTCTAGCTCTTCTTCAAACTCCAACAGAGTTATCCCTTCGGACGATCCTATATGCATGAGCATGGAATAAGATATCATGGATGCATATACAATGACATGTATAATATGATATGATGTGATGAATGCATCCTCACAAGTGTTCTCAGTAGCATTGCATTAAGGTGATAACAAGTTACATTTTCATTTACTGAGTAGGTGCATATCACTTCTCTAGTTACTTAAGCAAACACTTATGTAAATCATTTTTTGGACTACAAGACACCAGCCACTTGTTTTGATCATAACTAGAGTTATACACATTAAAATAATATGGTTGTGGACTTTATGGAAATCTTATGAAATTGTCTACCACTTTCTTTTAATCATATCAAAGTGATTCAGTAGTTATCTAGGTCAAATAATTGAATCTTTCAGATCTATCTAGAGAGCAAGCAATTCTGATAGCAAAATTCTAACAGCCAAAATTCTTAAACCATAAGACCTATGACTATGAAAATTTAACACATGGTAGATAAGTAAGTTATCTACAACTTTATTATTAATAAGTTTTACACAAAAGATCATTATCATCATGAAACAAAAACTACACATGTATTCATCTAGTTGAATTATAAAGCAATAATTAACTAGTTGCATACAACTAATTACTTCTAAGCCTAACTAATAACATCAATAGATCATTTGTATCACAAGCACCACGGAAAACCTCATGGTTATGCCTAAGTAATTAATTTATATTCATTTATCAATTTCCTTATATAATAAGGTGATTTAAAGGATAAATATTTCCATTGCTTATTAAATTCTTAGAAAATTATAGTAGCCTACAAATGACCCTAATAGTCTACTATAAAAATTTCATGCCATTTGGATAAGTATAGACACCTCTACAAAAATGACAAATTACATATGCTTATTTTAGCAAAAATAGTTTAGCATAGTGAAGAGTGTCAAGCAATAGATTTCATATTTTTCTTACTTTTATCCTAGCATAAGAATACTATGTAAAAATTTGCATGATCATACGTTATGTATTTTTACCCCATTTATTTTCACTAGAAACTAGCAATTAATTAAGATTAAATAGGAAGACCATATTTCAAATATGCTTATTGTAGGTTTAATATTTTTCCTAGCTATAGCATGTTGACACAAGATCTTCAAAATTGGAATCACAATTTTATCACCTTCCTAGCTCAAGTTATGCAATTTACTAGATAGAAATTATTTTAAAACACTTATCTTACTCAATTTAATTCTCCTAGAAAAATACCCTAAATAGTATATTTATATTTTTCTCAAATAGTACACTTCAAGATGAATCCAACAAAATTTGGTTCACCTCATTTTGATAATCCTAGCTCTAGATATAATTTTTGCAAGTTAGCAACAAAATCTATGAAAAATAAATAAAGAAAATCAAATTTCCACTCGTGTGCTACAGCTAGGTGCAGGTCTATACACCCATGGTGGCTGACACATGGGTTCCACAATCAACCTAGCCCCATGTGTTAGCGAGGCCAAGGCAGAGGCGACGGTTGACCAGTAAAAAGCTTGCTGACGGCGAGGTCACCGGCAACGAGGTCAGCACCAATGTGTTCCCCGTCCTATTCTGCACCTATAGGTACCCTTAGTTTGCTCGGAGGATCAACGGAGCTAGCTCGATGGTGACCATGGTGGCTCGATGGCAGCGCGTGGTGGTGCTCTAGCCGTCTCCGACCGTGATAAGCTTGGGTGAGCACGGCTACGGTTCAAGGTTGACCTAGCGGAGTTCTAGGGTTTAAATTGGATTTTGAGGTGGCGCCGATGAGGCATGGCCACATGCATGGTGGCACAACAACGCGAGCATGGTAGTAGCACAATGATGTTCTAGTGGGAAAGGTGATGCAAGCGTGCCTCCGTCTTCCCCATGATCTTTATCATCCTAAGGCTAAACCCTAACGCCTAACTACGAGAGAGAACGACAACAAGACAGGTGCAGCCACAGTGACGTGCACGATAGTAGCACTCTCGGCTCATGGTGTTGTGGCTCACATTCCGGCACTGGCGACATGGTAGTGGCTCAACAAGGTATGTCTATAGCTTCTAGGACCTATGATGAAGATGAATCAAGAGAGAGATTGGAGGAGCGGTGGATAGGGCTAGCCATGGTAGCTTAGTGCTTGGTGGTGCTCTATGGCCATGGTGGCGACGGCAATAGCCCATAGGCCTTTACCTTGGCTCAAGCTTAGGCAATGGTAGGTCAGTGAGGTGGAGGAGGTGATGGTCAAGCGATGTGCGTGACCAATCGCACAATGGCATAGTGGTAGTGGCATGCAAGGTTGGCGAAGGTGCGGCGGCGACGGTGACGGAGCGGTGCTCGGTGTGCTCTGGCGGGTGAAGGAGAGGCAGAGAGAAGGTAGAGCGAGGCGAGTGAGAACAAGTGAGGAGGGATGGTGCGTCACTACAGTTTTGCTACCCACATCAGCCCAACTTGTGGGCCTAACACCAATGGACAGCCTCCAAGCGGCGGCCGCGACCTAACGTCGGTCGGCCACGACGCACGTAAAACTCGACTGATGAAGCCAGTTCAAGCAATCAAAGCTCCTAATCCATGGCGAGTTGGTAAAAACTTCATTAATACAAAGTGTAGAGCTACATGAGTGCTACAACTTTGCTATAATGATCATGGCCTAATTCAAGCTAGTTTTCAATCTACAGTGCTCCGAAGTGGGGTACTCTGAAACTATAAACCGGTCTAGGAGTTAGCAAAATTTTTTGTTACAAACAGCATTGAGTTGAAACTTGTGAGCTCTATTTGACCATGTTATGCACTGATTTAGCTCATGACCCTTAAATAAAGTTTGTTACCCTTGATGTGAACTACAACTTTTATTTAGGTCACATAGCCATGCAAACAATCTAAGCTACTGTTCAACTTTGGTCCAACTAGTATCATGAAAATGGCATTTCAAATGAAACCAACACTTACAAGCAAATTTGGTCTATGTCATGAATATAAACATTGTTCCAATTATCATTCTAGATGTGTCTAAGGTATTTTGGTGACCTCACAACCACCTCATGCATTGGTCACATATGATGTCAAGCATAATTAAGTATGTGAGCAACATCCCATGTGATAAAGTGAAGGTAAATGAAATGAAACTTCATATGCTCATGCTCATGAATGCTTGGATGATGCTTGTGCTCATGAAATGCAAATGCTAAATGAAATGCTTAACACAAGGGTGTAATAGCCTCTCCCCCTTATAGAAATCTCATCCCGAGATTTGAAAGACCTACCATTCTTCATAAAAATGGGATAAACCTCACGTAAATAATCCTCCCGTTCCCATGTGGCATCATGTTCACTATGGTTATTCCACACCACCTTGTAGAACTTAATGACCATGCTCCAAGTTACTCTTTCCATTTCTTCTAGCACTCGAATTGGTTTCTCTTCATATGTCAAATCAAATTGGCTCGTAATGTTGGTGGGTGCAATGGCTTCCTTAGGTATGTGAAGGCATCTTTTCAACTGAGAAACATGGAAGACATCAAATATAGCACTCATCTCTAGAGGAAGTTGTAACTTGTAGGTGACATTTCCTTTCTGTTCAATAATCTGGTATGGCCCTACATATCTAGGCGCAAGTTTCCTTTTTAGTCCAAATCTCTGCACTCCCTTCGTGGGTGAAACTTTTAAGTACACATAATCTCCTACTTCAAAAGTTAGTCATCTTCTTCTTTTATCAGCATAACTCTTTTGTCTAGACTGAGCTACTTTCATATGCTATTAGATAATGTGTACTTGCTCTTTAGCTTTGGTGACAAAGTCAATGCCAAAATATCTTCTTTCAGTGGGCTCAATCCAATTCAAGGAAGTTCTACATTTTTGGCCATACAGGGCCTCAAAAGGAGCCATTTGGATGCTCTCTTAATAACTATTGTTGTAGGAAAACTCGGCTAAAGGTAGCCACTTTTCCCATGAACCCTTGGAAGATATAACACAAGTTTTCAACATATCTTCTAAGATCTGGTTCACTCGCTTGGTCTATCCCAAAGTTTGTGGATGGTATGCTAAACTTCTTATTAGTTTAGTTCCCAAGGCCTAGTGTAAGTACTCCCAAAAACAAGCTATAAACTATGGTCCCCGATCTAAGATTATGGTCTGTGGTACTCCATCTAGTCTTACAACCTGAGAAACATACAGCTCAGCGTACCCCCTAGCATGATACCTTGTGTTAACCGATACAAAATGTGCTGACTTAGTAAGGCGATCTACAATGACCCATATAGAATTGTGACCTTGTTGTGTCAACAGGAGGCCTATAATAATGTCCATACTTATTTCCTCCCATTTCCAGCCTAGAATAGGCAATGGCTAAAGTAATCCAGCAGATTTCAAATGAATGGCCTTTACTCTACTGCAATTATCACACCTAGTGACATAGGTGGTGATTTCCTTCTTCATCTTGGTCCACCAAAAATGGGTTTTCAAATCCTGGTATATTTTGCTACTGCCCGGATGGATAGACAACTTGGACGAATGAGCTTCATCTAAAATTTGATTTCTAAGCTCTCGGTCTTTTGGTACCCCAAGTCTGTCCTCAAACCATAGCACACCTCTTTCATCCAACCTAAAATGTTTGGTTTCTTGTTTCATCATTTTTCTCTTGATGTGAAACACACCAACATCTATCTTCTGTAGTTCTATGATTTTGCTTTCAAGTGAGCAACCAATAGTGATATTGTGCAGCATAATAGGATGTAACAAATTAAATCCATCTTCCAACAAGGCTTCTAAGGTGTTACAATGTGATTTTTTACTAAGTGCATCTACTACAACATTAGCTTTTCCTGGATGGTAGTGCACTTCCAAATTATAGTCCTTGATTAGCTCTAATCACCTATGTTGTCTCATGTTCAGCTCAGGTTGAGTAAAGATATATTTGAGATTCTTGTGATCAGTATATATGTGACATATGTTTCCTAGCAAGTAATGTCTCCATATCTTCAAGGCGTGAACGACTGTGGTGAGCTCTAAATCATGGGTGGGATAGTTGACTTCATGCTTTCTAAATTGCCGAGAAGCATCGGTAATAACTTGTCCTTCTTGCATGAGCACACACCCCAAACCTATACTTGATGCATCATAGAACACATCAAAAGGCTTTTCAATGTCGGGTTGTGGTAGAACAGGAGCTGTAGTTAGCAAAGTTCATAGGGTGTGAAAAGCGGCTTCACACTCTAGAGTCCAATTGAACTTTTCATCCTTCTAGAGTAGTCTGGTCATGGGTTTTGCTATCTTGGAAAAGTCAATAATGAAACAAGGATAGTAACTTGCTAGCCCTAGAAAATCCAAACTTCATGAACCAAAGTTGGGGCCTTCCAATCCATGACCTCTTGTACTTTAGATGGGTGTACAAAAATTTCATCTTTAGATAAGATGTGACCGAAGAAAGGTACTTGGCTCAACCAGAATTCACACTTGCTCAACTTGTCATATAACTTATGTTCCCTCAGTTTGGACAAAACAACACTAAGATGCTCTGCATGGTCTGCCTCATTCTCTGAATAAATCAAGATATCATCAATAAACATGACCACGAACTTGTCAAGCTCGGGCATGAATATTGAATTCATCAAATACATGAAGTAGGCAAGAGCATTTGTCAGCCCAAAGGACATGACCACATATTCATACAAGCCATACCTAGTGGAGAAAGCTATTTTAGGTACATCCTCTGGCTTGATTTTTATCTGATGATAGCCGGACCTCAAGTTAATCTTAGAGAATACCTTTGCTTTTGCTAGTTGATTGAACAAGATATCGATACGAGGCAAATGATACTTGTTCTTAATGGTCACAGCATTAAGCAACCTATAATCCACACACATTCTCAAGGACTTGTCCTTCTTTTTTATAAATAAAGCTGGACATCCCCATGGAGACGAACTAGGTCAAATGAGACCTTTGTCCAAAAGTTCTTGTAGTTGAATTTTAAGTTCAGCTAACTCATTTGGTGGTATCGTATAGGTTCTTCTTGAGATAGGTGTCGTACCTGGCACTAACTCAATCTTAAATTCTATATCCCTATTAGGCAGTAAACTTGGCAATTCATTTGGAAATACATTAGGAAATTCATAAACCATTAAAATATCATAGAGGGTAGTGGCTAGGAAAGTCTCACTCCTAGCTGATGCTGCCATCCAACAAAATGGTGCAACTCTCATGAGAACAACATTATAATAGAAAAGAGTTACTTAACTAAATAAGAGACTTATAAGGGGAGGAACAATGCAAGTGTCTAATGAATGATTGATCATGATGCATGCACGCTCTGTATGTCCTCACAAACTTAGGAAAATTAAAACTTCTAATGGCATACATATGTTTTCTCATATATAACATAGCTAGTTGGGCTACACATTTCGCTGTTAGTGTACCTGCACAAGAATTTCATTTTAGCCCAACCCCACAAGTATATATGCAGAAAATAAAAATTTGGGCTCTAGGTTGCAGTCTAAATACTTCCATATATATACCCACATATATACTTCTGTATCAAAGCTACCCAAAAGTAAATACGTCTCATATATATAAACAAATATGCATATACAGTTGTATCAAAGCTAAGCCACAATTAAATACCTCCATATATATATGAGACATATATATACTTTAGTATCAAAACTAACTCTCCCCATTAGACTGCACGGTCACATCTTGTGGCCATGCATAGAAGTAAATGCCTCACCATGAGCGGCATCTAGCTGCTCCCATAGTCCTGTCAGCATAGCCTGATCATTAGCCCTTGCTGCCTGGGCTGCATCATTGTCTTCAGTAGCTGCTCTAGCCTCCTTCCTGTGCCTACGGGCATGCTTTCTAAGCTAACATTATGTAGCCTCGGTCCTCATGAGCCTATCCATGCAAGTGGTGTAGGACTCCTACCAGAAGTCCTGAGTGTCCTAACGAGCATAAAACATCTTCATCACGGCGAACATAGCGCTCATAGCACTACTAGAACTCTCTGCCCGCTCATCTCGGTCTTGGATCAATGCATTACGGTTGCGCTATGCCCAAACTACTGTACATAGATCCACCTGAGGAAAAGTACCAGCGGCACTGCCGGCAAGCTCATCCCGGTGCTGCTAACAACTCTTGCCCAGCAACTCAAAGGCAACCACTTGGGCACCTTCCCAAGGAGTTCTTCCCTTGGATTCTGCTTTCTACTCTTGCCATAGGGGTGCTTGGGTATGAGTAGGCATGGTCAGCTATACTTCAAACCATGGTTGCCCTTCTAGGTACTTAGTCTAGAAATAGCAGGGCGGTTCTATGTACCCCACGAAGTGCAACACCCTCTAGAGTAGGGCAGGGGTGCCAAACATGTCCAAGAAAGTGTCATTCCTAGTCATTGCTGCCATCTATACCCACAAAATATGGTGCAACTTTTGTGAGAATAACCTTACATTAGGAAGGAGTTACTTAACAGAATAAGAAACTTATACGAGGAGGAACAATGAAAGTATGCGAATGAATGAATTATCATGATGCATGCATGTTCCATACGTCCTCACAAACATAGGAAAAATTGAAACTTCTAGCAACATAAACGGTGGCATACATACGTCCTCTCATAATATAAGCATAACTAGTCGGACAACATGTTTCATTGTTAGTGTGCCTGCACAAGAATTTTATTTCAGCCCAACCCCACATTTATATATGCAGAAATAAAAATCTAGTCTCTAAGTTGCAAGCTAAATACTTCCATATATATGCCCATTATATATATACTTCCATATCAAAGCTACCTGCAAGTAAACACATCCTATATATACATAGAAATATGCATATATAGCCATATCAAAGCTAACCCACAATTAAATACCTCTATATATGTATGGAACATACATATACTTTAGTATCAAAGCTACCTCTCCCCTTTAGATCGCACGCTCACATCTTGCGGTCATCCCGCTCATCATCTTACCTAGGCATAGAGGTATTTGATCCATACATTACCACTCAAGTGAATGGCATCCATACAATAGCACACCATATGGATGACGAAAATAAAAACCCCCAAGTTAGTACTTCATTAGCCAACTAAAATCCTTAACTGGGCATAAAGGAAGTGATCACTGGCACACTTTAGATTCAAACACTTATATATAGCTATTAGTTGCTAAAAACTAGTTTTGGAAAACAAAAACCTTTGTTTTAAATACACATGTGGCAATTAATGTTGAATCTTGCTCTGATGCCAGCTGTTGTAGAACCATCCAATTTATAAGAGCACAAGTACAATAGCAGCCCGCAAGTGGTCGCACTATCATACTTGAGCCCATATAAACCCGATAGTACATCGAGTACCACAAAGGGTCTTGATTAACCATCAACATACAACCAAGATCGTACATGATTCAACATACATGTCACACGTTACATAAAGTTCACAAATACAGTTCCATACATCAGAGTACGATTAAAAGTAATTACAAACCAAGTTCAAATAAAATAGTAGCAAAAGCAAATAAGTTTGAAACCAACATCTGTCATCATTGTTCAATTATGGTGCCAGCTCATGATCACAATTTCACAAAAGCATAGGAGAGGGATTATCATGAGATGCCTTGCCTAGGGCCCTACTCCTTGTCCACAGCGGGACAGAAGCAATTCTTACAGTAGCCATGATACATCATACTATCTGCAATAGTGGGATATAAACCTTGAGTACAAGAAGGTACTTAGCTAGACATACCCATCATAAACCAAAAATAAAGTGACTCCAAGGATTAAGCAAGGCTATATAAGTGGAGCTCGCTTGACAACATTTTGCATAAAAAGATTATGAATTCTAGTATACAGTTATAACTCGGTCATCAAGTTAATTATAGCTATTCATCTCTAGATTAGCAACTAACCTATGCCAAACATGTGGTATATCATTTAGTAGTATGTAGTAGTAACCATAGCCAGTATAATAATTCATGTTCATCATAACCATCATATTCCATAATACAGTTACTACGATGTTGGGGCTAGCTAAGTTTCTCACTGTCCGGGAGAGACGAGCGATTCGAATCGATTTCAACAAACTAGGAATTTATTCCTAACACAAATCTAGGTAGACTAGATTAATGGTCACCTTAGGTCACCTTTGGTACAACTCAGGTACACATTTCGTGGGTTCGACTAGCGCCGCACAATAAGGGACAACTAGTGGCCAGGACAATCAGGACTACCTAGCCCTTGGGCTCACATCTGGCTCCCCATACATCCTTACTACCATCTAGAGTGCACACTCGGGGCCTGGCCTGAGTTGAGCTACTTGGCTTCGCGGTCAGAACAAGTTATCTGACCAGCTAAGTGAGAGGCATGCGTTCAATCTCGATAAAAGTGCCAACAACGGTACGGTCCTTAATCGGCACAGATAGAATCACATGGGTCAACCTACACATAGACTCCACCTGGCCTCTAGTTACATGACCCCATGGTTTTATTCCACGATAGCAAATATAGCCAACCGTGCTTCAATATCCACCTATATCTTGCAGGTGACAGGAAATCACCCGACTTCTACCGGTCTAAGTATGGCTTAGCATATATTAGATCCTAGACCTACATAGGGTTAAAGGTATATTTATCTAGACAAGGTAGTTCTATGCATCAAGTGTTTCCAATTCAACTCTTATAACCTAATGCATCAAACATAAAAGGACTCAAGTGATATTTTGTAAAATATGGGAGGATTAAAATGCTTCGGGGCTTGCCTTTGAGAAAAGAAGTTGGCCTATCATCTGGGCACTTGGGTAATTCTTCAAGAGTTTGCTCCTCTCCTTCTAGAGCTATGTCCTAAGGTGCCTCCTATTGTTCCTCCAGCTCTTCTTCAAACTCCAATAGAGTTATCCCTTCGAACGATCCTATATGCATGGGCGTAGAATAAGATATCATGGATGCATATATAATGACATGTATAATGTGATATGATGTGATGAATGCATCCTCATAAGTGTTCTTAGTAGCATTGCATTAAGATGATAACAAGTTACATTTTCTTTTACTGAGTAGGTGCATATCTCTTCTCTAGTAACTTAAACAAACACTTATGTAAATCATTTTCTGGACTACAAGACAACAACCACTTGTTTTGATCATAACTGGTGTTATACACATCAAAATAATATGGTTGTGGACTTTATGGAAATATTATGAAATTGCCTACCACTTTCTTTTAATCATCTCAAAGTTATTCAGCAGTTATCTAGGTAAAACAATTGAATCTTTTAGATCTGTCCCGAGAGCAAGCAGTTGTGATAGTAGAATTCTAACAGCCAAATTCTTAAACTATAAGACCTATGACTATGAAAATTTAACACAAGGTAGATAAGTAAGTTATCTATAACTTTGTTATTAACAATTTTTACAAAAACTATCATTATCATCATGAAATCATCACCACAACAAAAACTACACATGTAGTCATCTAGTTGAATTATAAAGCAATAATTAACTAGTTGCATACAACCAATTACTTCTAAGCCTAACTAATAACATCAACAGATCATATGAATCACAAGCACCATAGAAAACCTCATGGTTATGCCTAACTAATTTATTTATATTCATTTATCAATTTCCTTATATAATAAGGTGATTTAAAGGATAAATATTTCTAGCACTTAATAAATTATTGAGAAAATTATAGTAGCCTAAAAATGACCCTAATACTCAACTGTACAAATTTCATACCATTTGGATAAGTATAGACACCTCTACCAAAATGACAAGTTACATATGCTTATTTTAGCAAAAATAGTTTAGCATAGTGAAAAGTGTCAAGCAATAGATTTCATATTTTTCTTACTTTCATCCTAGCATAAGAATACTATGTAAAAATTTGGATGCTCATATGTTATGTATTTTTACCCCATTTATTTTCACTAGAAACTAGCAAATAATTAAGATTAAATAGGAAGACCATATTTCAAGTATGCTTAAAAATTTGTAGGTTTAATATTTTTCCTAGCTATAGCATGTCAACACAATATCAGAAAAATTAGAATCACAATTTTAGCACCTTCCTAGCTCAAGTTATGCAATTTACAATATATAAGCTATTTTAAAAGCACTTATATTGCTCAATTTAATTCTCCTAGAAAAATACACTAAATAGTAGATTTAATATTTTTCTCAAATAGTACACTTCAAGATGAATCCAACAAAATTTGGTTCACCTCATTTGGATACTCCTAACTTTAGATATAATTTTTGCAAGTTAGCAACAAAATCTATGAAAAATAAATAAAGAAAATCAAATTTTCACTTGGGTGCTACATCTAGGTGCACCCCGTCTATACACCCACGGTGCCTGACATGCGGGTCTCGTAGTCAACCTGGCCCCATGCATTAGTGAGGCTAAGGCAGAGGCAGCGGTTGACCGGTGAAAAGCTCACCAACGGCAAGGTCACCAGCGACGATGTCAGCACCAACGTGTTCCCCATCCTATTCCGCACCTACAGGTACCCTCGATTTGCTCGGTGGATCACTGAAGCTAGCTTGATGGTGGCCATGGCGGCTCGGTGGCAGTGTGTGGTGGTGCCCAACCGTCTCCAACCATGACAAGCTCGGGTGAGCACGGCTATGGTTCAAGGGTGACCTAGCAGAATTCTAGGGTTTGGATAGGGGTCTAGGGTGGCACCGAGGAGGCATGACTACAAGCATGGTGGCACGACGATGCAAGCATGGTGGTAGCATTGTGATATTCTAGCAGGAAAGGTGACACAAGCATGCCTCTGTCTTCCTCACGAGCATCGCCAACCTAATGCTAAACCCTAACACCTAACTACGAGAGAGAACGGTGACCGGACAGGAGTGGCCATAGTGACGTGCATGGCGGTGGTGCTCTCAGCTCACAGCGTTGTGGTTTGTGTTCTGGCACCAGTGATGCGGTAGCGGCTCAATGAGCTACGGCTATAGCATCTAGAACCTATGATAAAGATGAATCAAGAGAGAGAGAGAGATTGGAGAAGCGGTGGATAGGGCTAGCCATGGTAGCTCAGAGCTCAGTGGCACTCTATGGCTATGGCGGCGACGGCAACGGCCCATAGGCCTTTACCTTTTCTTAAGCTAAGGCAATGTTGGGTCAGCAAGGTGGAGGAGGTGATGGCCGAGCGGTGTGCATGAGCAATTGCACAATGGCACGGTGGCGGTGGCATGTGAGCTCGACAAAGGTGCGGCGGCAACGGTGTGGTGCTCGGTGTTCTTTAGCGGGTGAAGGAGAGGCAGAGAGATGCTAGAGCGAGGCGAGTGAGGAGGGAGGGCGTGTTGCTGATATTTTGCTACCAATGTCATCCTGACACATGGGCCCGATGCTGGCGGACAGCCTCCACGTGGTGGCTATGGCCTAGCGCCGGTCGGCCATGACACGCACGTGGTGCCGATTCAGACACCACTGAACTCAACTGACGAAGCCAGTTCAGGCGATCAAAGCTCCTAATCCATGGCGAGTTGGTAAATACTTTATTAATACAAATTGTAGAGCTACATGAGTACTACAACTTTACTATAATTATCATGGCCTAATTTGAGCTAGTTTTCAAACTACAGTGCTCCGAAGTGGGGTACTCTAAAACTGTAAACTGGTTTAGGACTTGGCAAAATTTTCTAAGTTACAAACAACATTGAGTTGAAACTTGTGAGCTCTATTTAACCACATTATGCACTGATTTAGCTCATGACCCTTAAATAAAGTTTGTTACCCTTGATGTGAACTACAACTTTTATTTAGGTCACACAACCATGCAAATATTCTAAGCTATTGTTCAACTTTGGTCAAACTAGTATCATGAAAATGGCATTTCAAATGAAACCAACACTTTGAAGCAAATTTGGTCTATGTCATGAATATAAACATTGTTCCAATTATCATTCTAGATGTGTCTAAGGTATTTTGGTGGCCTCACAACCACCTCATGCATTGGTCACATATGATCACAAGCATAATTAAGTATATGAGCAACATCCCATGTGATAAAAAGAAGGTAAATGAAATGAAACTTCATATGCTCATGCTCATGAATGCTTGGATTATGCTTGTGCTCATGAAATGCAAATGCCAAATGAAATGCTTAACACTAGGGTGTTACAGGCAAGAAGTACAAGGAGGGTCATTCACCAGTGAAGCTGGTGAAGTGGCGATTGCCCTTCCACTAGTTGCTAAAGAAGAAGTGGATGATAGTCTGTGAAAGCTTCTTACGGTGATAGGAGTCAGAGATGATGCACTTCCAAGGGCGATAGACACACTTGCAGTAGCATAAGGACCAGATAGGGAGGTTGTAGAAGATGTTAGCAAGTACATCATTTGAGAGGTTGTCCACTATGTTCCTCATGTAGGGAGCCTCCTTCATCTAGAAGGACACCACCAGCCAAAGAGATGAGGCCACCCTACCTTAGAATTGCGTTAATAAATATTAGTAAGGAGATGAGTTTCGAGGAGAAGGGACAACGATGCAAGTAAGTCCTTATTACACTTGCCTTTGGATCTAGTGGGTGTGAGCACAAGTGGCAACGCCAATGATAGCAGCAGCTCGTTCGCCGGTGGATCTGTGTGGGCAAGCCAGCGATGTGCATCGACGTAGAGAATGAGCTGAGCAGTGGTGATGAGCATGAGCAGCAATGACAAATAGCGGCAATGAGGACAAGAAAAGCTATGTGTGTGTGAGGGAGAGAGGGGGGAGGTGGGGGGATGTTGGGGTAGGTGTTTCTTGCTCTCTACATAACTTTTATGACACGCGAGAATCAAACTTTCATTAGCTCTGCATGGGAGGTTTCAAACATGGGATTGGAAATTTTGCATCTAAGCGACGGTGAATGCATAGTACCATTACCGACGGTGGTTCCTAGTACCACCCAGAGACCTCCATATGATATGATGATGAATAGTAAGGCACACAATTTTAACATTTGGCATTGAAACAAAGCAAAACTACACACTTATAAAAATAAGAAAAGCACAATTCTAGTACTCAAATTGAAAGGAAACCAACTTGAGTTTGATGGTGAATAATAAGGCACACAGATTTACATTGAAAGAAAGCCAAACTGTGCACTTAGAAAACATAAGGAAAGGACAATGCCAGTACTCTTGGATTGAAAGGAATCCAACTTGAGTTCCATATATTCATACTAAATAAGTACGTTGACACTACCAAGCTAACAAGCATGCCAAAACAAAAATGCAGATACTAATTAGGCCACCACTATGCAAAAGTTAAAAGGTCTTCATATGTGCATCATTGGTTGCATAATTAATCATTCTCCATGTAGATCCTAGTCTATCGAGTATCATGTAGGATCTCAAATAATCCAACACACAATCAAGATCGCACAAGATTCAACATGCAAGCCACACATTACATAAGTTCACCATAGTTCAACATACATTGAAGTACAAAAAGAGTTATTACAATACCAAGTTCGAATACAGTAGTAGCGGAAGCAAAGATAGCTTTTAAACTAACATCTCACACCATTATTCAAATACTTGCTAGTTTATGATCACATCCCACCAAAAGCATCATAGATTAGATATATAGAAGCACCTTGCCCATGGCCTACTCCTTGTCCATGGCAGGACAGAAGTAGTCCTTACAATATCCATGATAGACGGTGTTATCTGCAACAAGTGGGAAATAAACCCTGAGTACAAGAAGGTACTTAGCTAGACTTACCCATCAGAAACCAAAATAAAGTGACTCCAAGGATCATGCAAGGCTTTATAAGTGGAGCTAGCTTGACAACATTTTTGCAAAAAGGCACTAGTTGAGCTACATATTTTATAATTCGGTCATCAAGTTAATTATAGCTATTCATCTCTAGATTAGAAACTAACCTGTGCCAAACATGTGATGTAGAATTAATTAGCATAACAATAATAACCATAGCTGGTGTAACATTTCCATGTTGAACATAACCATCACATTCCATAGTCCAATTACTACGATGAAGAAGCTCCATCAAGTTTCTCACTATACGGGAGAGATGGCGATTTGAATCGATTACAACCAGCTGGGCAGTTATTCCTAATACAAATCTAGACATACCTATGCCAAGGTAGTCTTAGGTCACCTTTGGTACAACTCAGGTACACATTTTGTGGGTTCGATCAGCACCGTACCCTTTGGGACACTACCAGATGCTATGTCGATCAGGACTCTAACCTACCCTTGCCCTCACACCATCTCCCCGCACATCCTTACTACCTCAAGTGTTCGCACTCTAATAGAATGACACCCAGCTGGAGTTGAGCTACTCAGCTTCACGGTCGGAAAGAGTTATCCAGCCAGCTAAGTGAGAGGCATGCATTCAAAATAACAAGAGGGCCTCCAACGATGTGGTCCTTAATCAACATAGATGGAATCACATGAGTCAACCTACACATGGACTCCACCTGACCTCCAGTTACATTATCCCATGGTTCTTTTCTATGATAGCAAATATAGCCAACCGTGCTCCGGTATCCACCTATATCTCACAGGTGACAGGAAATCACTTGACTTGTACCGAACTAAGCATTGCTAAGCATATATTCAATCCTAGACCTACATAGGGTTTAAGGTATATTTTTGGACAAGGAAGTCATATGCATGAAGTGTTTTCAATCAACTCCTATAACCTAATGCAACAAACATAAAGGATGCAAGTAATATTTGTAAAAACATAAGAGGCTTCGAATGCTCCGGAGCTTGCCTTTCAGGAAAAAGCTAGGTCGATGATCAGGGCACTCTAGTAATACTTTAGGAGCCTACTCCTCACCTTTGAGAGCTGCTAGCTATGGTGTCTCCTGATTCTCCTACTTTTTGGCCTCAAACTCCAAGAGGGTGATTGTTTCAGGCGATCCTATATGCATGAGCATGGAATAAAATATCATGGATGCATAGATAATGACATGGATAATATGATATGATGAAATGCATAGTCATAAGTGTTTTGAATAGCAAGGAATTAGGGTGATATCAAGATTAACTTTCTTTTACTGAGTAGGTGCGTATCTCTTCTCGAGTACTTAATCAAACACTCACTTAGGTATTTACTGGACTGCAATAGTAGTCACTTGTTTTGACCATAACTAGAGTTTTACACATCCAATGAACCTAATCTAGGACTTTCTAGAAAGCTTATAAATTATCTGCAACTTTCTTATCAATAAGTTTCACAAAAGAGATCACTATCATCATGAAATTATCACCACCACAAAAACTACATATGCTACCATCCAGTTGAATTATAAAGCAATAATTAACTAGCTACCAATAACCAATTAATTTTGAGCACAACTACTAATATAAACAGATCATATGCATCACAAGGACCATAGAAAATATCATGGTTAAGCCCAATTAATTTATTTACATGCATTTATTAATTCTCTTATATACTAAGGTGATTTAAAGGATAAATATTTCTAGTTCACAATAAATACTGAGAAAGTTGCATAGGCTTAATTTAGCAATTTGGATAAGTATTTCTAGTTCACAATGAATACTAAGAAAGTAGCCTACATATAACTCCAATAGTCTATTGTAGAAATTTCATGCCATTTGGATAAGTATAGCAACCTTTACAAAAATGACAAGTTGCATAGGCTTATTTTAGCAAAAATAGTTTAGCCTAGTGAAAAGTGTAAAACAACATATTTCATATTTTTCTTACATTCATTCTAGTATAAGAATACTGTGTAAAATTTTTCATGATCATAAGTTATGTATTTTTACCCCAATTAATTTCACCAGAAACTAGCAATTAAATAAGGTTAAATAGTAAAACTATATTTCAAGTATGCCTACTATAGGCTTAGTATCTTTTCTAGCTAGATCATGTCAGCACAAGACCAACAAAATTGGAATCACATTTTTAGCACTTCCCTAGTTCAAGTTATGCATTTTACAAGATAGAAACTAATTTAAAAGCACTTTACTAGCTTAATTTAATTCCCCCATAAAATTACCCCAAACACTAGGTTTCATATTTTTATCAAATAGTACACTTCATTTTGAATCCAAAAAAATTTGGTTTACTCAGTTTGGACATTCTGAGCTCTAGATATGATTTTTGCAAGTTTGCTACAAAATCTAGAAAAAATAAATAAAGAAAAAATCAAAACCATGATTGATAGCTAGGCCCCATGGGTCAACGGACCGATGCTACAGACACACAAAGTAGGGCACGATAGTTGAACAGCCACAACTCGTCGATGGTGAGGTCACCGGCAGTGAGGTCACTGGCGTTGTGCTCCCCACACCCTTATTCATCGACTAGTATGCTTAGTTGGCTCGGCGGATCACTAGGGCTACCTTGTTAGTGGCAATGGCAGCACGACGGACGTGCTCAGTGGCGAGATCATCATCTCGAGCAATGTCATGGCTAGGCAAGTGATTCTACAACATTAGGGAGTCCTAGCGAAGCTCTAGGGTTAGGTCTAGGGCACAGTGAAGCGGCGATGTGCTCTGGCCACATGCATGGCGGTGCGGCGATGCATAGAGCATGGCGGTGGTGTCACCATTCTGACAAGATGGCAGTCAAAGGTAGGTCCCTGTCTTTGGGGAAAGGGCTAAAGCTCTAGGCAACACCATAATGGTCACTAGAGTGAGCGCATGGCTATGGCCATGGCGAATGAGCACGGTGATGTCGTGTGTTCCAGTGTGACATCGGCGGTAGCAGTTAAGCCAGCTATGGCCATAGCATCTAGACCCTATGGAAATGATGGACCAAAAGAGAGGAAGGTAGGTGGAGCAGTGGTGATGGCTGGCCATGGATGAGCCCATGCTCGGTGGCGCAGCATGACCTTGGTGGCGACGATGACGCGCAATGTGGCCTCACCTGTGCTTGTCTAGTGGTGCTAGCTGCTTGGGGAGCTAGAGTAGATCAAAGCGGGTCTACGTGTGAGGTGGATTGGGTGATGGTGTGGTGTTGGTGGCACACTTGGCTGGCGGCGGCGCTTCACTTTGCTCTTCTCTAGAGTCATGCATGAGCGAGATGGAGAGGGCGAGAGCGAAAATGAGGGCGTGGGTGGCTGAGTGCTCGCCTTCATGGCCTGATAGGGTGGGCCAGTGCTGGTGTATGGCCACCAAATGGTGTGCCTAGCCTATGCGTGGTCCTCCAATGAGGCCATTTGAAATCGGCCATCAGGCCTGATTCAGTCGACTGATAGGGCGACTTTGAGGTCCTAGATCCGTGGCGATTTAGCAAAAACATCATTACTTAGAATTGTAGAGCTATAGAAGGTCTAGAACCTTACTTGAATGATCATGGTCTAATTCGAGCTAGTTTTCAAATTACAAAGCTCCAAAGTGAGTCACTTGAAACTATAACCAACTTTTTGACTTAGCAAAATTTATAAGTCCTGAAAATAGCATACTATGGCTTCTTGTGGGCCCTATTTAACCATGTTAGGCACTAAATTAGCTCATGACCCTTAAATAAAGTTTGCTACCCATGTCAAGAACTACAACTTTTGTGTAAGGGTGCACTGTCGTGCAAACACTCAACTATATTTCAACTCTAGTCATAGTAGTAACATGAAAAATGAAGTTTTGAGTAAACTAGGACTTAGAAGCAAAATTGGCTCATGTCATGAATACAAATATTGTTCAATTTTCCATCGTAGATGTGTCTAAGGTGTTTTTGTGACCTCACAACCATCTCTTGCATTGGTCACACATGATCACAAGCATAGCATGCACATAATCAACATCACATGTGATAAAAGATAAGAATAAGATGGAATTTCACATGCTCATGCTCATGAATGCTTGGATGACGCTTGTGCTCATAAAATGCAAGTGCCAAAGGCAATGCTTAACACTAGGGTGTTACAGCTCCTCCTCCTTATAGAAATCTCATCCCAAGATTTAAATCACCTACCATTCTTCAAAAAAGGAGGGGTAAACATCACATAGGTAATCCTCTCGTTCCCATATAGCATCATGTTCGTTATTGTTATTCCACACCACTCTGTAGAACTTGATGACCTTGCTTTGGGTTACTCTTTCCATTTCTTCAAAAACTTGTATTGGTTTCTCTTCATAAGTCAAGTCCGATTGGAGCTTAATATTGGTTGGTTCAATAGCTTCAACCGGTATGCGAAGACACCTTGTCAGCTAAGAAACATGAAAGACATTGAATATGGCTCGCATCTCAGGAGTTAACTATAGCTTGTATGCCACCGTTCCACTTTGCTCAATGATCTTGTATGGGCCTACATACCTAGGTGCTAGTTTTGTTTTTACACCAAACCATTGTACTCCCATCATAGGGGATACCTTTAGGTATACATAGTCTCCTACCTCAAACTCGATAGGCCTTCTTCTTTTGTGAACATAGCTCTTTTGCCTAGACTGAGTGGCTTCAATATGTTGTTGGATAATACGCACTTGCTCTTCAGCTTCTTTGACAAAATCAATACCATAGTATCTCCTCTCTTTGGGCTCAACCCAATTCAAAGGAGTTCTACATTTTCAAATGTACAAGGCCTTAAAAGGAGCCATTCCGATGCTCTCTTGACAACTGTTGTTGTAGGAAAACATGGCTAAAGGTAGCCATTTCTCCCATGAAACTTTAGAAGAGATAACACATGCTCTCAACATGTCTTCTAAGATCTAATTCACTCGCTCAGTTTGTCTAGAGGTTTGAGGGTGATAAGCAGAACTTCGAACTAAGTTGGTGCCTAACTCCTTGTGCAAGTGCTCCTAGAAATGAACAGTAAACTGAGATCTTCTATCTGACATAATGGTTCCCAGTACACCATGTAAACGTATGATATGAGTGACGTACAACTCTTCATATTGATGTGGTCAATAACTAGTTTTGACGAGAATGAAATATTCAAACTTGGTCAAATGGTCTACAATTACCTATATTGAGTCAAAACCTTTCCGTGTAGTTGGGAGTCCAACAATAAAATCCATGCTGATCTCTTCCCATTTCCATCTAGGAACAGACAAAGGTTGGATCAATCCGGTAGGTTTTTGAAGATCCGCTTTGACCCTACTGCAAGTATCACATCTAGCAACATAGGCGGCAAATTCTTTCTTTATCTTGGTCCATGAAAAATGGGTTTTCAAATCTTGATACATCTTGCTACTACCCAGATGGATAGACAACTTGGATGAATGAGCTTTATCTAAGATTTGATTTCTATGTTCATGGTCCTTCGATACCACTAGTCAATCCTTAAAACATAACACACCCTTCTCATCCAACCAAAAATGTTTTGTTTCCTGTTCTTTCATCTTTCTCTTGAGGTGAAACACACCTACATCTGTCTTCTAAAGTTCAGTGATCTTGCTTTCAAGTGAGCAACTAACAGTGATGTTGTGAACACAGCAGGATGCAATAGATTAAATCCATACTCCAACAATGCTTCTAAGGCATTACAATGAAATTTCTGACTAAGTGCACTTGCTACAATATTGGCTTTTCTTAGATGATAGTGCACTTCTAAATTATAGTCCTTAATCAGATCTAACCATCTACGATGTCTCATGTTCAGTTTAGGTTGCATGAAGATATACTTGAGACTTTTGTGGTCAGTGTATGTGACATATGTTTTCCAACAAGTAATGTCTCCATATCTTCAATGCATGAACAACAGCTGCAAGCTCTAAATCATGGGTAGGATAGTTGACTTCATGCTTTCTCAACTGCCGAGAAGCATAGGCAATGACTCGGCTCTCTTGCATTAGCACACAACCAAGACTGGTCCCTTATGCATCGCAAAATACATCAACGGGCTTTTCTATATCGGGTTGTACGAACACAGGAGCAGTTGTTAGTAGAGTCCATAGAGTGAAAAGCAGCCTCACACTCTAGGGTCCAATTAAACTTTTCATCTTTCTGAAGTAATTTGGTCATGGGCTTAGCTATCTTGGAAAAATCTAGAATAAAACAACGATAATAGCCGGCCAGCCCTAGAAAACTCAGAACTTCAAGAACCAAAGTCAAGGCCTTCCAATCCATGACCTCTTGCACCTTAGATGGGTCTATAGAGATTTAGTTTTTAGATAATATATGACCTAGGAAAGGTACTTTCCTCAACCAGAATTCACACTTACTAAATTTTGCATACAATTTATGCTCTCTCAACCTAGACAAGACAATCCTCAGATGCTCTGCATGATCTTCCTCATTCTCAGAGTAAATTAGGATATCATCGATAAACACAACCACAAACTTATCAAGCTTAGGCATAAATACCGAATTCAACAAATACATGAAATAGGAAGGAGCATTTGTTAGTCCAAAAGACATGACCAAATACTCATACAAGTTGTACCTTGTTGAGAAAGTTGTCTTAGGTACATCTTCTGGACTGAACTTGATCTGGTGATAGCCTAATCTCAAGTCAATCTTAGAGAATACTTTTGCTCTTGCCAATTGATCAAACACAATATCAATACGAGGCAAAGGATACTTGTTCTTTATGGTTATGGCATTGAGTGGCCTATAGTCCACACACATCCATAATGATTTGTCCTTTTTCTTCACAAACATGGCTAGACAACCCCATGGAGATGAACTAGGTCGAATGAGACCCTTGTCCAAAAGATCTTGTAACTATATTTTAAGTTTGGCTAACTCATTTGGTGGCATCCTATAGGGTCTTCTTGAGATAGGTGTTGTACCTGGCACTAACTCAATTCTAAATTCCACATCCCTATCTGGTAGCAAACTGGGTAACTCATCTGGAATTACATCTAGAAACTCACATACCACTAGAATATCTAAGAGAGTTGTGGTCTGGATAGCACAAGACAAGTTTTGAAGATCAAAACTCCTAGGAACTTGCACTAGAAAATCACTACTACCCTTGGGTTCCCTCAACATAATTGTTCTAGTGGTAGTGTCTGTAACACCCTAGGTGTTTGGCTTCCACATTTGCACTTGCATTTCATGAACATGAGCATCATTCATTCATTCATAAGCTTATGTCACATGAAACATGATTTCTAAACATTTCAACATATCGTTATATTTCATGTGTGTTGTCTTTATGAAATGAATAGTGTGCAACACTTAAGTGCAACATGTGCAACTCACTTTAGTGAAACAAAGCTAGTTAATTCCATGCAACAAGATCATGAAACATGTGAAACATGACTATGAAACAAAGGTAACATTTCATGTGTTTTTCATTGTTTTAGTACATACGATGCTTGATTCTTGTGTGACCAAGGTGTGGTGTGGCTAATAATTCTCTTAAATAACTTAGTGACACCTAGAATGCCATTTGGAACATTGTTCATATTGATCATGTTGCCTAAATAGGATTTCAAAAAGTGGTTTGACTTGTTTTGACCCCTAAACCATTTTGTTTGACTGTTTAAAAAGTGTAGCTTAGGATGTTTGCATGTCTGAGCAACCTAAAGCAAAGTTGTAGCAAATTTTATAAGAAATAAACTTTGCTTAGGAGCCAAGTCATGAAAATGTGCACAACATGTTCAAAAAGGACCCACAAGTCAGTATTGAAGGCTGATTCAAAACTTGAAATTTTTTCTAAGTCCAAAATGCAATTTCAGTTTGATTGAGCCAACTTTGGCGTGATACAACTCTTGATCCAGGGAGAATTAGCTGTTGATTTCTCAAGCATTGTTGGAGCCCTATCTTAACTCTACAACTTTCATGTACATTGCTCCCACTGATTCACCACGAATTGAGAGATCAAACACCATCAAGTAACGCTGTCAGTCGGTTCATTTGGAAACTGAATCGGGTTTCAAGCGAGCCACCCGTCACCGATCGCCTGAACACATAGGCACATGCTACGGGCATCCTAGCACGGGTGGCCACGATGTGAACCACCCCCACATGCCAGCCATCCAGCTCGCTAGTCCAATTTCCACTTCCTCTGCTTCCTCCGCTCGCCCGAAGTGCCGCAGCAGCTCTGATGAGCTCGTGCGTGATCGCAGCCGCAAAAATGTGAACTACATCTTCACCATAGCTTCGTCGTGTTCTCCTCTACCTCCTCCACCTCTTAGCTAAGCCGATTGAGCTTTGGTAAGGGCGCATTGACCATTTCCGCCACCGCCACCATGTGCGTGTCTTTACCGGAGTTGAGGCCGCCATGGTCGGGGTAGCTAGGAACCTTTCCGTACTCTTCTATTTGCTTGGGTAGTATCGTGGTGACCTCCTAAAGCTCATACCAAGCTCGGTTGAGGCATCCATGGCTTGCCATCGCCAGTAGCTCGCGTGCGGAGCTCTGCCATGCCGCCATCACCGGCGACAAGCCCCCTCCGCTAGGTCTTAGGTCTTGCCTCTTGCACCAATCAATTCCTCTCATCACGTAGAGCACATAGGTGGCCTTGGTGCCGCCAGAGTCCTCGCCGTCGATGAGCAAGACCACCACCGCACCAGTGAATGCCGCCTCCTCTGTTCTGTATCGCTAACGAGTGGGGTCGGCTGACACTCGGGTCCCACGTGTCAGTGACTATTTGATCAAAAGGATAGTTCAAATTTCCAATTTTCAATGCTGTTTTGTAAATTTTGTAACTCCAAATGTGTTGATCCAAATGGGGTGATTCAAATTTTTTTAGACTCACAGTGAGGTCTAGTATTTAAGAAAAATATGATATGAGCATATGATGTAGAAATTTTGGATGAATTAAATAGGAACTTGAAATATGTTTTTGAATGCATGTAAACTTGTTTAAATCATATCTTGAGTTTCTTTGATCCAAAAATTATGAAATTTTGTGGGTGAGCTAGTCTTGCTTAGTAGAAGCTCTGGTTAAAATTTGAGAGTCATTGCAAGTAGGGTTTTTGAGTTATAGATTTTCCTTTTATCATTGTTTGATACTTGAGTGAATTTTTGTAAATTATCTACGAATCCTATGACCATGAAACTTTGTGAGTAGTATCCTAGTACCTTAAGGATGCTAGGAAAAATATGAAATCTATTGCTTGACACTTTTCACTAAGGTTTCCTAATTATGCCATTTTAAGCCATTATGCCTTATCATTTTTGTGTAGGCTGTTTTACTTGCTCAAATGGTGTGAAATTTTTATGGTAGTCTACTTAGAGCATGTAGTATCTACTGCAATTTTTGTAGATTTAATGGTGTAGTTTTCATATATGTTTACCATTTCCTCTAATTAATTAAATAAATTAAGAAAGGTATTAAAAGAAATGTTTTGGTGATGAACACCCTACTTTATGGTGTTCTTGTGATATGTGTAATAAGTGAGTAGAGTTAGTTTTGTCCAATTATTTGTTTACATCATAAGTTAATAATTATTTGTTTGCATTATGTCCCTCGGGACAGATTCGGGGACTTTAGAAAGTTCCCCATGATATTTTGGTTTGCTGTTAATGTAATGAATACAAAAGTTATGGACAATTTATGTATCTAGCTCCTGTCAAAATTTGAGGGCATTTGGCCTAGTAGTTTAGGAACTACAGCTGTTTAAACTTAGGTTCCAGTTTTACCTACTCTCTGTCTTGTGTGGACAGATTTCTGTTGATTAAGGAATTCGACCTGGTAAAGTGTTGAATCATGCTTTGAGGTCTGAAAATGAATTGTAGACCATTTCATAAGCTTTCCAAATTGTCTTGTTGCATGTCATTTGGATTTATAAATCTTCAGTTATGGCTAGTTTACTATACCACTACATAGTCTTCATTTTGCTGAAATATAAATGCTTGAGTGTATGCTTGTTGCAATGTGCTCGTTGATTGTTTAGGGGTTAGCCTAACTTGAGAAAATGCTTAGGTGCAGGTGCTAGGTCGTTAACTAAAGATGAGCAATTATACATTAGGTTGTATAAACATGGTAAGTAAAGTGATTTGAATAGGGCTTAAGTTGGAGTATGCAAACTACAACGAACATGTGCATTCCCTGAGCATCCCTGACATTCGTCATGTGCATACATGATATTTATCTTGCACATTCATGCAATAGGTGCACCAGAGGGAGTGACGTTGCTGGAGTTTGAGGGAGCCAACTAGGAGGAGGAGCCCGAGGTGTAGGAAGCCGACGAAGCAGTCGCCGCGGAGGAGTTGCCTGAGTGCCCCGACCACCAGCCTTCCTCGTTCCTGAAAGGCAAGCCCCGAAGCATATTAAGCCTCCCATGTTTTTACAAATACATTGAGTATCTTTTATTCGTTGATGATGCATTAAGTATAGGAATTGGTTGGAACCAATTGCTGCATTATATATCCCTCCTTGTCCAGATATCGCACTGGAATCCTATTTAAGTTCAGGAATGGGTTAAATGCTTAGCCATACTTAGTGCGGTAGAAATCAGGTGATTTCCTGTCACCTGCGAGCTTTAGGATGAGATAGATCATGGTTGGCTATATTTGCTATCGTTTAAGGACCGATACGCTGTACGTCCTTATGTCATGTTGAACGCAGCCTAACACTTAGCTGGCCGGATAAGTCGTTCCGACCACGAAGCCTAGTAACTCGACTCAGGCCGGGGACGCGAGCAGTGGTGTGCATTCTATAGGTAGTAAGGATGTGCGGAGAGCCATTGGCATAAGTCCAAGGCAGGTTAGAGTCCCGAACAACCTTGGCAGAGTGGTTCTCTGAGAATGTGGATCTGTTCAGACTCATGACTCTTGAATCGTACCAAAGGTGACTCATTTGCGACCCTAACGGGGGAAGCAGGGTTTGTGTTTAGGAATACCCCTCTAGCTGGATAGGAATCGATTCAAATCGCCGTCTCTCCCGGATAGTGAGAACTTGACTGAGCAGCGGCAACGTAGATTCAATTAATTTAACGATATGGTTAAATGGATGATGATGATAAGGTTGCCACAATGTATACCTGATATGGTTAATAATGTTTGCACCCTAATAAAATGATTGCTTAGTATAGGTGCTAATATAGATGACAGGTTAATGGCTAAAAGTCACTGCTAGTTCAGGTTAAGAGTTGATCATTATTACTTATGCTTTTCTGCAAAAAGAAAGTGTCAGCCAGATCCACTAAATTAAGCTATGCATAATCCTTGGTGTCGTTTGTGTTGATTTTCGACGGGTAAGTCTAGTTGAGCACATTCTCATACTCAGGGTTTATTCCCTCTTGTTGTAGATGACCTTCTATATCAAGGATTCTATAAATATTGTCTCCACCCGGCGGGTGATGAAGACTAGATCATGGGCATGATCTTTGTTCTCTTATCTGAATGCTTTTGCGGATGGTGATCAGTGAACTAGTATTTGTATTTGAACTTGGGTGTGCAAGTCAAACTATTTGCTTCCGCATGTTTTACAAGACTTGTTTTGTAATAACGATGACTCTGTGATGATGTAATCTATTTGTGAACATCTGGGAAATGTTGTAATGTACGATATGTTATGTTGAATTACTGTGATCTTGGTTGTATGCAAGTTGGTTTGAAATCCATCGAGATTTTAGTTGACTACCTGGTTTATATGGGCTCAAGTTCGAGAATTTGATCGTTTCGGCGATTGTTTTTCTACTTGTGCTCTTGAAAATTGGTCGGTTCTGTGACAGCTAGCATTAGAGCTAGATTCAACATTAAACATGTCTTACGGCTATTTAAAACAAAAGCTTTTGTTGTTAAAACGGTTTTCCAACTTATAGTTATATATAAGTGTTCAAAAATCAAAATTTTTATGGTATACAGGTGATCACATCCCTTATAGCCCACTTAAGGACTTCTAGGTGGCTTATATATAATTACTAACTTGGGGGAATTGATTGTTTCTATTTCGTTGTCCATGCGGCGTGATATTGCATGGGTGCCATTCGTTTGAATGGTAATGTATGGATCAATTGCCTCTACGCCAAGGTAAGCGTGAGTTGCGAGAGCATGACCGTCCAACCATCGGTCTAGGGGAGAGCTAGTTGTGGTTACTAGAGTATTTACATGTTGCATACATGTATATATGAAGGTACTTAATTGTGGGTATATTTGTTGGGTAGTTTGGATATCGAAGTATATATATCTGGGGATGTATATATGGAGAGTATCTTAGTACTACTTGTGTAATTAGCATTATATCTTGTTGGGTTGGGCTACAATGAAGTTTTCTATAGGTACGCTAACAACGCACCGTGAAGATAGACTAGTTACCACTAATTGAGAGAACGTATGTATGCCACCGTATATTCCGCTAAAGCTTAAATTTTCTTAGGTTTGTGAGGACATATGGAACGAGCATGCATCATATTCACTCATGTCATTTATATTGCATTATTCCCTCCCTTATAATTGCTTATCCCAAGTATTAAGTGCTAACTCTCAGCAAATAATCCTCTCACATGAATTGCATCCCTTTTTGATACAGATGGCCATGCCCGTGTTTCCTACTGGTAGTAGCACCTTTTTGGACCAGTTCGATACTCCCACCTTGCTCTGGAGGGTGCTCAGTTTAGTTGGGTACCCAGAGGCACCCAGCTACATGTGGAGGCAGGCAGTACCATTAGGAGATGTACCATGGTACGTCATAACCTTTATAGTGCCACAAAATCCCAC
The DNA here is from genome assembly GCF_019320115.1 of Miscanthus floridulus. Classification (NCBI taxonomy): domain Eukaryota; kingdom Viridiplantae; phylum Streptophyta; class Magnoliopsida; order Poales; family Poaceae; genus Miscanthus; species Miscanthus floridulus. The sequence continues at coordinate 57,078,888 of NC_089584.1, forward strand.
AAGACCATTGTGGCATGGGTGGAGCATTGAGACTGATGGGCAAAGCCCATGGGAAGCCGCTCAGGTTGCTGCCCTTGATGAGCTGATGGATATAGCATAGAGCTTCGAGGATGAGTTAGTGGGTGGACCAGCTTCATCCATTCCCTGAGTGTCTCCTACTAAGGCTGAGTGGACTCAAGACGTTGGCCAGGCCTTGGTTCGAGGCCGTGGTGAATGTGTGTAGAGCGACAATGCTAGAATGAGTGCTATGATGGTAGTCTTGAAGCTTTGTTGAGTCTGACAAAACACCCTTTCTAGTGCGCTAGATGAAGCTGGCAAGGCAATGGCAGCCCAACACAAGTTCCAGTTGCGTGCCCACAAGTATCGCCATAGGGTGGATGCATGTGGGAGAGCTCAGCAAGAAGTTGAGGAGATTCATGGTATTGCAAATTACCGCCTACAACAGTGGGGTCAAACCGCACGCGAGAGAGACGAGCTTCATAACCAGTTGATGAACCTCACTATTAAGAGAGATGAGGCGGCACAAGAGTTGGATCGTGTGACCCGTCACAGAGATGCAGCTTTAGAGTTAGCAGAAGAAAGATGTCGGGGTTGGATTTTGGCTAACCACAACGCCTTTCAAAGGGAGCAAGCACTACAAGAACAACTTGAAGAGCTTCAGGTTGAGCACCATCAACTGCACAACCATCTATTTCCTATTCCTCGCCACATACCAAGGTATCCAAATGTGGTGGACCTCAGGTGATTAAGGCCGATGACGAAGAAGAGGACATGTAGATGGATGACAATGTAGCTGAGCCTATAGATGAAGAAGAGGAAGACCCCGAAGAAGTCCAAGGTGTCTCCGATGTGGACAGCGATCACTTCGACAAGTAGTTCATTAGCAAGTCTTGCTAGTTTAAGCTTTTGTAGTCATTGATGTAATGAACTTAAGTGCGAATACTGATGTTGGATGTACCTTTTTAAATTCGAACTCGGCATGTAATGTACTTTAATTTGCTCCCTTCGGGATGCGTATCGTAATGGTTAAGTTTAAAACTTGTCATGTTGGAATGCACTGCGTATGGTGCTAGTAATCCCATTGATGATGTGGTGATTGGAGAATGAATTATTGCCTCTGTTTATTGTATGAAGTTTTCATTCTCATCAGTAAATTCAGTTTGGCACAATTACATTGTTCCTCTCCAATATGCTAACATCATCAATAATTACTGGTTGCGCATTGTTGCAGATGCCTCGTACTCGTTCCACTGGTGTGGGTGATGATGATGATCTTCCACCGCCACCACCACCCACACCAATGGAATTAATAGCAATGCTTGTAGAAGGATAGCGCACTATGGCCGAGGCCCTCTATATGATTATGAATCGGGATGGCTGTGGCCCATGTCAAGGACCGAAACCAAATCAATATAGTGATTTCAAGGATTTCCTTGACACGAAACCCCCCATCTTCAAGGAGGCTGAGGAGCCTCTACAAGTTGATGAGTGGTTGAATACTCTTGAGCAGAAGTTCCGTCTGCTCCACTTGACTGAGGTGCTGAAGACTGAGTACGCATCTCACCAACTGCATGGGCCAGCTGGCATTTGGTGAAGTCATCATCGATCCACTATGCTTGCTAATGCCCAAATCACTTGGGATCAGTTCAAGTCTACTTTTAGGGGAAATTACATTCCTCCTGGTCTCATGGCAATCAAACATATAGAGTTCATGAAGCTGACCTAGGGGAACAAGAGCTTGAATGAATACCTACAGGCTTTCAACAACCTTGCAAGGTATGCTACCGAGTTTGTGGACACTGATGCCAAGAAGATTGCTAGCTTCAAGCAGGGACTTAGCCCCAAATTGATGAAGACCATAGGAAATTGCAAGTGTGCTCTTTTTAATAAGTTTGTGAGTGATGCCTTATCGCAAGAGAACAACAATGCTGTGTATGCGGCTTCAAAAAGTCGTAAGAGGGCCTATGAGGCAGGCGCCTCACAATCCAAGGCTCCCATCACACCGAGGGCTCCATTCCGTCCTCCAACGTCAGCCGCTAAGTTTCACCCACCGCTGAAGAAGAATCCCACCAAGACTGGGTTTCACAAGGCGTTTACAGTTGCTCTTCCTAAGGGCACTACCAGTCAGGGCAGTTCCAAGGCTCCTCCAAGTAACATGCCATGCTAGAACTGCAACAAGACAGGCCACTGGGCAAGGGAGTGCCCTTACCCTAAGAAGAATAACTACCAAGGTGGCCATCAGGGGCAAGTGAACCACACTAATATCACTGAGATTCCATCAAGAGATGTGGTAACTGCTGGTAAGTTTCTGATTGATCAACACCCCATAGTTGTACTATTTGATTCAGGTGCTTCACATTCCTTTATTAGTCCAGTATTTGCATCCAAGTTTATGTAGAAAACATACACTGTTGAGGGTGAGAGTTATTGTATTAGGGCTACCAGTGGTATTATCCCAACCAAGCTGGTAGTTGGGGACGTACAATTTGAGATAGAGGGGTGAAGATATCAGGTTGATCTGGTAGTTTTACCGGGGCTAGGTATCGATGTGATATTGGGAATGAATTGGATGAGTCGTCATGGAGTGCTTATTGATACATCGACTAGGGTAGTCATGCTCAGAGATCTTGGTAATCAGGAGGGTTTTCTAGTATAGTTACCCTGAGACATTAATCTTTCTTACATGACCAATGCGGTGCAAGCAAAGTCTCTGGTAGATATCCCTGTCGTGTGTGACTTTCCGGATGTTTTTCCCGATGATTTGCCTGGATTGCCCCCGGATCGAGAAGTGGAGTTCAAGATAGAGTTGCTTCTTGGTACGGTGCCCATCTCTAGAAGGCCATATAGAATGCCTCCCAATGAACTAGCCGAACTTAAGACCTAGTTGAATGAACTTCTAAAGAAAGGCCTTATCCGTCCTAGTTCATCTCTGTGGGGGTGCCTAGCTATCTTTGTGAAGAAGAAGGATCAATCCCTATGCATGTGTGTAGATTATAGACCCTTGAATGTAGTTACAATCAAGAATAAGTACCCTCTGCCATGCATAGATATCTTATTTGATCAGTTGTCTAAAGCCAAAGTCTTTTCTAAAATTGATTTAAGATCTGGTTATCATCAAATCAAAATTTGGCCTGAGGATGTCCCAAAAACTGCATTCTCTACAAGATATGGTCTGTATGAGTACCTTGTTATGTCTTTTGGATTGACCAATGCCCCTGCACATTTTATGTATCTAATGAATTTGGTATTTATGCCCTAGTTGGACAAATTTGTGGTGGTATTTATAGATGATATCCTGGTCTATTCTGAGAATGAAGAAGATCATGTTGAACATTTGTGGGTGGTTCTCACTAGAATGCAGGAACACCAACTGTATGCAAAGTTCAGCAAATGTGAATTTTAGCTTCGTGAGGTACCTTTTCTTGGACATGTGTTGTCCGATGGTGGAATTATGGTTGATCCCACCAAGGTGCAAGAAGTGTTGAACTAGAAGGCTCTAATCTTGGTGCACAAGGTTCAGAGTTTTCTAGGGTTGGCTGGCTATTATCATCGCTTCATCCTGGATTTCTCTAAAATAGCCAAGCCTATGACTCGATTGCTGCAAAAAGACATGAAGTTTGTCTAGACTCCCGAATGTGATGCGGCTTTCCATACCCTTCGAACTCTTCTAACTTCAGCTCTGGTTTTGGCACAACTAGATATCAAGAAACCTTTTGATGTGTTCTGCGATGCATCAGGTATTAGGTTAGGAGGTGTTCTTATGCAAGAGGGTAGAGTCATTGCTTATACCTCTCGCTAACTTCGAAAGCATGAAGTGAATTATCCAACGCATGACTTGGAACTTGCTGCTGTTGTTCATGCTTTGAAGGCTTGGAGACATTATTTGCTTGGCAATGTGTGCAACATCTACACTGATCATAAAAGTCTCAAGTACATCTTCACTCAACTAGAGTTGAATATGCGTTAGAGAAGATGGCTCGAGTTGATCAAGGATTATAACCTCCAAGTGCACTATCACCCTGGCAAGGCAAACGTCATAGCGGATGCCTTAAGCAGGAAGTCTCATTACCACTTATTGATTGAGAGTGATGTCCATTTGTCAAAGCTCCTTCATCCTGCAGTCCTTCACAATATCACCTTCAATTGTACTCTACAGAGTCGAATTATCAAGCTATAGAAGACAGATGCAGGTGTGTTCCATATCAAGCGCAAGATGAAAGAGCAAGAAACCAAACATTTTTGAGTGGATGAGGATGGCATGTTATGGTTCAAGGATAGGTTGGTGGTTTCAAAGGATAGAGAGCTTAGAAATCAAATCATATCCGAAGCCCATTCCTCAATTATCTATTCATCCTGGTAGTAGCAAAATGTATCATGATTTGAAGCCTCACTTTTGGTGGACCAATATGAAGAAAGAGATAGCCGCTTATGTGGCTAGGTGTGACACTTGCTGTTGAGTCAAGGCTATGCACATGGAAGCTGGATTACTTCAGCCACTCTCTATTCTAGGTTGGAAATGGGAAGAGATCAGTATGGATTTTATAGTTGGACTTCCCACTACTCAGAGGAATTTTAACTCCATTTGGGTGATTGTAGACCGACTGACCAAGTCTACACACTTCATTCCTGTCCGCATAAATTTCTGTCCAACCGACTATGCGGAGTTGTACTTTAATCAGATAGTCCGACTTCATGGGATCCCTTGTACTATTGTCTTAGATAGAGGGCCATAGTTCAATGCTCGCTTTTGGGAGCACTTACACGGATTATTAGGAACTAAGTTAGTAAGAAGTTCTGCCTATCATCCACAAACCAATGGACAAACTGAACGAGTGAATCAGATCTTAGAAGATATGTTGAGAGCATGTGTCATCTTGGCTAAGGGCTCATGGGAAAAATGGTTGCCTCTAGCTGAATTCTCGTACAATAACAGTTATCAAGAGAGTATCAAGATGGCGCCGTTTGAAGCTTTGTATGGCCAAAAATGTAGAACCCCATTGAACTGGGTAGAAGCCGGTGAAAGGAGATAGTATGGAATTGATTTTGTTCAAGAAGCCAAAGAGCAAGTCTGTACTATCCAAACCCACATGGCCGCCACTCAAGCTAGGCAGAAAAGTTATGTTGATTGACATAGAAAACCGATTGAGTTTGAAGTTGGAGACTTCATTTATCTAAAAGTCTCACCCATGAAGAGTGTCCAACGCTTTGGTGTGAAGCAAAAGCTTGCACCGAGATATGTTGGTCCATTTGAAATCATTGGACAAAGTGGTAAGGTGGCATACAAGATTCAATTACCTCTTGAGATGAGTGCTATCTTCAATGTCTTTCATGTATCCCAATTGAAGAAATGTCTTCGCGTCCCTAAAGAGAGAGTTCCATTGGGGGATATCGAGTTAAAGTCAGATTTGACCTTTGAAGAAAAGCCGATCCGAGTGATTGACACTCGTGAGCGAGTGACTCGGAGTCGGGTGGTCAAGTTTTACAAAGTCACGTGGAGTAATCAGGGTAGTGAACGCGATGCAACGTGGGAAAGAGAGGATTATTTGAGGAATGGTTATAAGCAATTCTATCAACAATGGTACGCTTTTCAAATCTTAGGATGAGATTTTTATAAGGGGGAAGGTTGTAACACCCTAGGTGTTTGGCTTCCACATTTGCACTTGCATTTCATGAACATGAGCATCATTCATTCATTCATAAGTTTATGTCACATGAAACATGATTTTGAAACATTTCAACGTATCGTTATATTTCATGTGTGTTGTCTTTATGAAATGAATAGTGTGCAACACTTAAGTGCAACACTTAAGTGCAACATGTGCAACTCACTTTAGTGAAACAAAGCTAGTTAATTCCATGCAACAAGATCATGAAACATGTGAAACATGACTATGAAACAAAGGTAACATTTCATGTGTTTTTCATTATTTTAGTACATATGATGCTTGATTCTTGTGTGACCAAGGTGTGGTGTGGCTAATAATTCTCTTAAATAACTTAGTGACACCTAGAATGCCATTTGGAACATTGTTCATATTGATCATGTTGCCTAAATAGGATTTCAAAAAGTGGTTTGAGTTGTTTTGACCCCTAAACCATTTTGTTTGACTGTTTAAAAAGTGTAGCTTAGGATGTTTGCATGTCTGAGCAACCTAAAGCAAAGTTGTAGCAAATTTTATAAGGAACAAACTTTGTTTAGGAGCCAAGTCATGAAAATGTGCACAACATATTCAAAAAGGACCCACAAGTCAGTATTGAAGGCTGATTCAAAACTTGAAAAATTTTCTAAGTCCAAAATGCAATTTCAGTTTGATTGAGCCAACTTTGGCGTGATACAACTCCTAATCCAGAGAGAATTAGCTATTGATTTCTCAAGCATTGTTGGAGCCCTATCTTAACTATACAACTTTCATGTACATTGCTCCCACTGATTCGCCACGAATTGAGAGATCAAACACCATCAAGTAACGCTGTCAGTTGGTTCATTTGGAAACTGAATTGGGTTTCAGGCGAGCTACAGTGCTGACCGTTTTCAGAAAATGACCGACGCGAGGTGCCACCCGTCGCCGATCGCCTGAACGCGTAGCCACGTGCCGCAGGCGTCCTAGCATGGCTGGCCACGATGTGAACCACCCCCACGCGCCTACCAACCAGCTCGCCAGTCCAATTTCCACTTCCTCTGCTTCCTCCGCTCGCCTAAAGCACCGCAGCAGGACGAGCTCGTGCACGCTCGCCGCTGCAAAAACGTGAACTACATCTTCACCACAGCTCTGCCGTGTTCTCCTCTACCTCCTCCACCTCTTAGCTGAGCCGATTGAGCTTTGGTAAGGGCGCATTGACCATTCCTGCCACCGCCGCCATGTGCGTGTCTTCGCCGGAGTTGAGGCCGCCGTGGTCACGGTAGCTAGGGACCTTTCTGTACTCTTCTATTTGCTTGGGTAGTATCGTGGTGACCTCCTGAAGCTCATACCGAGCTCGGTTGAGGCAGCCATGGCTTGCCATCACCGGTAGCTCACGCCGGAGCTCTGTTGTGCCGCCATCACCGGCGACGAGCCCCCTCCGCTAGGTCTTAGGTCTTGCCACTTGCACCAATCAATTCCTCTCACCACGTAGAGCACGTAGGTGGCCTTGGTGTCACCGGAGTCCTCGCTGTCGGTGAGCAAGACCACCGCTGCGCTAGTGAACGCCGCCTCCTCTGTTCTGTATCACAGACGAGTGGGGTCGGCTGACACCTGGGTCCCACGCGTCAGTGACTATTTGTTCAAAAGGATAGTTCAAATTTCCAGTTTTGAATGCTGTTTTGTAAATTTTGTAACTCCAAATGTGTTGATCCAAATGGGGTGATTCAAATTTTGTTAGACTCACAGTGAGGTCTAGTATTTAATAAAAATATGATATGAGCATATGATGTAGAAATTTAGGATGAATTAAATAGGAACTTGAAATGTGTTTTTGAATGCATGCAAACTTTTTAAATCATATCTTGAGTTTCTTTGATCCGAAAATTATGAAATTTTGTGGGTGAGCTAGTCTTGCTTAGTAGAAGCTCTGGTTAAAATTTGAGAGTCATTGCATGTAGAGTTTTTGAGTTATAGATTTTCCTTTTATCATTGTTTGATACTTGAGTGAATTTTTGTAAATTATCTATGAATCCTATGACCATGAAACTTTGTGAGTAGTATCCTAGTACCTTAAGGATGCTAGGAAAAATATGAAATCTGTTGCTTGACACTTTTCACTAAGGTTTCCTAATTATGCCATTTTTAGCCATTATGCCTTATCATTTTTGTGTAGGCTATTTTTTACTTGCTCAAATGGTGTGAAATTTTTATGGTAGTCTACTTAGAGCATGTAGTATCTACTGTAATTTTTGTAGATTGAATGGTGTAGTTTTCATATATGTTTACCATTTCCTCTAATTAATTAAATAAATTAAGAAAGGTATTAAAAGAAATGTTTTGGTGATGAACACCCTACTTTCTGGTGTTCTTGTGATATGTGTAATAAGTGAGTAGAGTTAGTTTTGTCCAATTATTTGTTTACATCATAAGTTAATAATTATTTGTTTGCATTATGTCCCTCGGGACAGATTCGGGGACTTTAGAAAGTTCCCCATGATATTTTGGTTTGCTGTGAATGTAATGAATACAAAAGTTGTGGACAATTTATGTATCTAGCTCCTGTCAAAATTTGAGGGCATTTGGCCTAGTAGTTTAGGAACTACAGCTGTTTAAAGTTAGGTTCCAGTTTTACCTACTCTCTGTCTTATGTGGACAGATTTCTGTTGATTAAGGAATTCGACCTGGTAAAGTGTTGAATCATGCTTTGAGGTCTGAAAATGAATTGTAGACAATTTCATAAGCTTTCCAAATTGTCTTGTTGCATGTCATTTGGATTTATAAATCTCCAGTAATGGCTAGTTTACTGTACTGCTACATAGTCTTCATTTTGCTGAAATACAAATGCTTGAGTGTATGCTTGTTGCAATGTGCTCGTTGATTGTTTGGGGGTTAGCCTAACTTGAGAATATGCTTAGGTGCAAGTGCTAGGTCATTAACTGAAGATGAGCAATTATACATTAGGTTGTATAAACTTGGTAAGTAAAGTGATTTGAATAGGGCTTAAGTTGGAGTATGCAGACTACAGCGAACATGTGCATTCCCCGAGCATCCCTGACATTCGTCATGTGCATCCATGATATTTATCTTGCGCATTCATGCAATAGGTGTGCCGGAGGGAGTGACGTTGCTGGAGTTTGAGCGAGACAACTAGGAGGAGGAGCCCGAGGTGCAGGAAGCTAACGAAGCAGTCACCGTGGAGGAGTTGCCCGAGTGCCCTGACCACCAGCCTTCCTCGTTCCTGAAAGGCAAGCCCCAGAGCATATTAAGCCTCCCATGTTTTTACAAATACATTGAGTATCTTTTATTCGTTGATGATGCATTAAGTATAGGAATTGGTTGGAACCAATTGCTGCATTATATATCCCTCCTTGTCCAGATATCGCACTAGAATCCTATTTAAGTTCAGGAACGGGTTAAATGCTTAGCCATGCTTAGTGCGGTAGAAGTCAGGTGATTTCCTGTCACCTGTGAGCTTTAGGATGAGGTGGATCATGGTTGGCTATATTTGCTATCGTGGAAAAGAACCATGTTAATAATGAATTAAGACCGGGCGGAGTCTTATGTAGGTTTGGACATAGTGACTCCATCTGAGTCATTTAAGGACCGATACACTGTACGTCCTTATGTCATGTTGAACACAGCCTAACACTTAGCTAGCCGGATAAGTCATTCTGACCACGAAGCCTAGTAGCTCGACTTAGGCCGGGGACACAAGCAGTGGCATGCACTCTGGAGGTAGTAAGGATGTGCGGAGAGCCATTGGCATAAGTCCAAGGCGGGTTAGAGTCCCGAACAACCTTGGCAGAGTGGTTCTCTGAGAATGTCGATCTGTTTGGACTCGCGACTCCTGAATCGTACCAAAGGTGACTCGTTTGCGACCCTGACAGGGGAAGCAGGGTTTGTGTTTAGGAATACCCCTCTAGCTGGATAGGAATCGATTCAAATTGCCGTCTCTCCTGGATAGTGAGAACTTGACGGAGCAACGACAACGTAGATTCAATTAATTTAACGATATGGTTAAATGGATGATGATGATAAGGTTGCCACAATGTATACCTGATATGGTTAATAATGTTTGCACCCTAATAAAATGATTGCTTAGTACAGGTGCTAATATAGATGACAGGTTAATGGCTAAAAGTCACTGCTAGTTCAGGTTAAGAGTTGATCATTATTACTTATGCTTTTCTGCAAAAAGAAAGTGTCAGCCAAATCCACTAAATTAAGCTATGCATAATCCTTGGTGTCGTTTGTGTTGGTTTTCGATAGGTAAGTCTAGCTGAGTACATTCTCATACTTAGGGTTTATTCCCTCTTGTTGTAGATGACCTTCTATATCAGGGATTCTGTAAATATTGTCTCCACCCGGCGGGAGATGAAGACTAGATCATGGGCATGATCTCTGTTCTCTTATCTGAATGCTTTTGTGGATGGTGATCAGTGAACCAGTATTTGTATTTGAACTCGGGTGTGTAAGTCAAACTATTTGCTTTCGCATGTTTTACAAGACTTGTTTTGTAATAATGATGGCTCTGTGATGATGTAATCTATTTGCGAACGTCTATGAAATGTTGTAATGTACGATATGTTATGTTGAATTACTGTGATCTTGGTTGTATGCAAGTTGGTTTGAAATTCATCGAGATTTCAGTTGACTACTGGGTTTATATGGGCTCAAGTTCGAGAATTTGATCGTTTCGGCGATTGTTTTTGTACTTGTGCTCTTATAAATTGGTCGGTTCTATGATAGTGTCAATGAGAACTCCATGACCACTCATCCAACTCATGCCTAATATCACATCTATGGCTAATCCTAGCAATACTATGAGATCCATAGTATACTTCCTCTCTTGTATGGAGATACGCACATCTCTAACTATTTGGTTTGTAGAGATAGTAGCCCCAGCTGAACTTATACTATAGCTACCCTTGTCTACTTCCACTATCTTCTGATTATGCATAGATGCAAATGTCTGACTCATGAATGAATGCGAAGCTCCCAAATCAAACAAAATAATTGTAGGATGTTGGTTCACGAGAAACATACCGGTGGTAACAACCTCTCTTACGAGAACCTCCTCAATGACTGTATAGTGCACATACCCTGGGCATGCCTTAGCATTGGACTATTTTTAATTGCCTTGATTTTAATTTCCACCCTTCTTGGCATAAGGGCATTCCATGGACTATTGGTAGGTCGAGTTGCAATTAAAGCATGGCTAGTTGCCTTTTGGTCCTGTGGAGCTTCCTTACCTAGGGTTCCCCTTGGGAAGGGCTATGGTGAAAGCCTTGCGATACACCTTCTAAGGTCAGTGTTTACACCAAAATTTGGGAGAAGAGCATGGGAACTCACAGGCTTTCCAAGATTGTGCCAATCAAGGAGTCGATTGAGTAAGGATTGATATCTGTCGGGTTGGATGCGACACTAGGATCGGTTCTCTCCGAATGACATTAGTAGATAACGATGATGAGATATGATTGGCATCGAGAAGATACATATTAGACTCTACAAAAGGGGAAAGATTAGAGTCCAAGTTATCTTAAAATAGGAATGTTTTCTTCGTACCAAAGATTGTACTGAGTCGTACTCGAGTAGGATTCATTTTTAGGCTCTGGTATAAATACCAAACCCCAGCTATTGTAAAAGACACAATCAATCAAATACCAGTTATTTACTTTTTTTGGCTTCGGCCACCCCTTAGGAGTAGGAGTAGAGTAGATCTCAGCGAGTTCTTCAGCAAGTACAGCTACATCGATCTAAACGACCTCCACTACTTGTCTATAGGTACCGTTATGGCTTATACCTCTATTCGTACGGCTGCATCGATCCGGTTGACCTCCACCGTGACTCTAGTATGAGTTAGTTATCGACTCTTATCAAGTTCAAGTACAGCTGCATCGATCTAGTTGACCTCCACTGCTCGAACTAGATTAAGGTCAAGTTATCGGCTCTATCTAAGGGTGGCATTCCTTCAGATAGATTCATTAAGTTACTGATATTGTTTATTGCTGCATTATTTATTTAATTACAGCAATATCACTTCGCCCGATTGGGATTGATCTAGATCGGCCTTATATATTTTTTAACCCATCATTTGTTAATCTAAACTGATCAATCTGCACTTTAAACGATGAGTTATGTTTTATCAACTGTTTTACATCAATCTTGATCATGCATAGCGTGCAGTTAAGGCATGTTTGATCTTGAGTAGATCTATTGGTTAGCGAAAACTATTCCACAACCCATTATCATGGCCTATGTGATTCTACCTCACACCCTACTGTTAGCACCATAGAGTGGGGATCGTTATTTGGTAGATCTATTCCTAAGAGGACATGACCTTAACTGTGCGCTATGCCTGAATCGACTATTTTAGCCGATATTGAGCACTTTCACAAATAGTTCACATCACAAGATCATTGAAGTAGCGATAGGTTGAAAGATGTGCTAGCCCCATGATCTTATTATTGTATTATGGCCTGCATGATTCTACCACATGGCCCACTAATATTAGTAATAAGTTAGGGTCATCAAGTCTATTGTTGTTTCTATGGCCTACATGATTCTACCTCATGCCCCACTGGTCATAGCGATAGATGAGATCTAATATGTTCATTATATTTACCTCTATTAAATGGTTGAATGATGGTGAACTATTTCTTTTATAAAAAGGGGATTCAGTTACTTGTAGTCATTGGCTCAGCATGAACTAATTTTTGTTAATATCTTATTGCCATTGACCAATATTTGTTTAAAGAATAATATTCATCCTAAACGATAACTGATTCTTCTTACATAACCCCATGAACTTTAACTGATTTATTCTTATGAATATCTTGGAATCGACTATTTAGTTGATCTCCTTTCATATCGGCTCTTCGAGCCACACATTCGGGACTATTTGGCAACACTAGCATGTTCCACCCTTAATTACTGATAAACTTTCTCTCCATGTCAATTGTAGGGTCAAATTGACTAGCACATCTCGGGAGTAGTGCGTAGGATCAACCACCCCTGCACTAAAGCTAGGCCGATCTCCAGCTCCATCGAGCGGACCCTTTCGACTTGCTCATGTGTCCTCGGCACAGGACAAAATTCCATGTCGACATACATTTATGGCACACTCGGTGGGACCCAACAATCATCATGGCGGTTCACAACAACAAAGGCATCCTTCTGCTACATTATGAAGATCTACTTGCTAGAGATAAAGATGTCATCAGCAAAGCTACAGAAGAATTTCGAAGTAAATGTTTGTTGTCCTATACCAAAACACATGACAACATAATTGTTTAGAATTTTCCACTACCGAGAGTTCTACTACACAGATAGATAGATACAATTGAAGCTGAAGATAGGCATTTCTTATGGAAGTTGTAGACAAATCTATTCATGATGCCATATCAAGCCAGAATAAAGCTTTCTTGGATACATTCCACAACGCCATGAAAGAAGCGATTCATGGGTTTCTGGTTGGTCAAGTTGGGTCAACTTATTATAACATTCCAGATCCATCAACCCAAGGGACTAATCAAGTCAGTACCAGCCATCAAGAAGTAGCACCAGCTAGTAATGGTGATGTCCAAGCAGTTTAGGGTTCATCTGAACAAACTCAAGTTGCTACTATGAATCAGATACTGTATAACCCTGGGTCGTCAGTACAACATGTGCAACAACCAGCGGGGCAAAGTCAGAACTAGGTGATCAATTTTGGCACATCAAGCCTCATATCATTGTTGGCTCAAAAAATAGCACCATCAATTCAAAGGATCCGTAGAGATATAGATCCTTATGTCTATAATCAAAGACTTCAAGCAGCAAGCTAGCAAAGAATCCAGCAGATGGAGATTCCATAAGGGTATCACTATGGATCAAACTATAACACCCTTCACATGATTCTGAATCTAGGATACCAAGGCACACAAGATTTCAATCCACAGATGGGTCAGCAGGTGCAGAGAAATCCGAATTTGAATGCTGATGAGTTGCTGCTGAGGGTGACCAAGATGATGAAAAATTAGTTCGGTCTAAAGCCAAAAGGGTTGACCTTCTCATACAAATGCTCATATCTAGAATGGTATGATTTGGTTGCTCTTCCCACAAATTACAAGCTTCCAAAGTTTGCTAAGTTCACTGGCCAAGATAGTACAAGCATAATAGAACATATCAGTTAGTATCTTACACAATTGGGCGAAGCATCAGTTGAGGATGCCCATCGAGTTTGTTTCTTCTCCTTATCCCTATTAGGGCCAGCCTTCACTTGGTTTTCATCACTACCAGTCAATTCCATTGCCAATTGGGCTAACTTAGAGAAGAAGTTTCATATATATTTTTACACTAGGACTAGAGAAAAGAAGATTACCAATATGACAACTATAAGGCAGAACACTAAGGAATCAGGCACTGAGTTTCTTCAAAGGTTTTGAGAGACTAGGAACTTATGCTTCTCCTTAAACTTGGCTGATGATCAACTAGCTACATTTGTTGTTCAAGGAATGCTGTCAATGTGGAAAGAAAAGCTGCTAGGACAAGAATTTGACAACTTGGGTCAATTGGCTCAACGAGTGGCAACGCTCAATAGCCAATTCTAGAGTATGTGTAGAGATACCTGATTCTAGAAGAGTACCACAGTGGCCGAAGCTTATAATCCATACTCAGTTGATGATGACTATGAAGATGATGAAGAAGAAGTTGCTACGGCTGAATGGAATTGGGGCAAGAAAACAGTAATGGTGCCAAATCCTTAGGGAAGAGGAGTCGAGGAGAGCTATGACTTTCATTTCACAAAATCAGACAAGCTCTTTGATTTCTTGCTTAAGAAGGGGTAGATCAAGTTGCTCGATGGTCATGTTATGTTGCCCCTTGATCAGTTGAAGAATAAGTAGTTCTACAAGTTCCATAATGCTACTTCTCATTCTACTAATGAATACAAAATTTTCTAGCAGCATATATAGAGGGCTATTCGGTAGGGGAGGCTCAAATTTGATACGCCTCAGAAAATGAAAGTTGATGATAATCCTTTCCCAAGAGATCAAAACATGGTTGATGCTAGGCTAATCAAAGGAAATACTAAGGTCCTAACATCAACCAAATCAAAAGAAGCTGGAACAGTCGATCCCAAGATGCAAATATCGGTCGACGAATACAGAGAAATTAAGAGATGTCACGATGAGCTAAAGAGCTAATATGAGCAGGGAGGAATGTCAAAAGCAAGGATGACAAAGTCATAAGTTACATCTCGGATCCTGTTGAATAAGTGGTAGCAGCAGAAGGAAAAGGATTATCAGCATCGATTAAAGGATCAAGAATACCTGTGTCGACTAGAAAAAGAAAGATACGAAAGGAAGCAAGCCGAATCACATTGGAATTGTCCTTTCTTCAAACATTGTTGGAATGAAGGTTTGAAGTTGCCAACTAAACATGACTGTCTAGAATGCAGCAATCAGTATTGGGAGTTTAGGCAATCTCAAACCAACCGTCGGTCTATCCATACTCAAGATGCATATCATCATAATAACATGGATTGGTGCTTAAAAATGGAGTGTTCATAATTGGCTGGGAAAAAGAGTTGTTGACCAGGACTGGGCTAATTATGAAGAGGAAGGCAACAAAAGAAAATATATTTGGCAGGAAGGCCAATGGTGTCCAGGAGGTTTAACAAGAAGCTAGAAGAGGAGGGTGCAACGCCTAAGAAATAAAGAGATGGAACAGGCTCAGGCATCTAGTAAACCTCAAGTATGGCGTACTAAGCAAACAGCCGATAGAAAGCAACCATCGGCTAATATCCAAATGGATTTTCTATTGCCATCAGAGTTCAGAGCTCCGACAGATCAAGAAGTTTATTCAGATTTCAATGAATCAGAGTATGAGGAGATAGTTGCCAAGTTGATAGTTGTACAACAAGCAATATTTGATAAACCAGTTAAGCATCAGCACTTAAAAGCTTTATATTTGAAAGGTTTTGTTCATGGGAAGCCGATGAACAAGATGTTGGTGGACGGAGGTGCTTCTGTCAATCTTATGCCTTACACCACTTTTTGTAAACTTGGTAAAGATATAGGAGATCTGATGGAGACTGACATGATGCTTAAGGATTTTGGAGGTAATGCATCTAAGACCCGAGGGGCAATAATTGTTGACCTAACAATCAGGAGTAAGACTCTACTCACCACATTCTTCATCATCGATGGAAAAGGGTCATATAGTTTGCTCCTTGGCCATGATTGGATTCATGCGAACTATTATGTACCATCAACCATGCATCAGTGTTTGATTCAATGGCATGGGGATGATGTCGAGGTGGTTTGCGCTGATGAATCTATGAGCATCCCAATAGCTGATCTAGTCTTTTGGGAACTAGGAGACTTCGAATGTTTTTCTGGCAAGTTATGGGAAGGAGGCTTCATTAAGATCAGTAATGAAAGCCAACAATCGATGCAAGCAATTGGCTCTAAGAGTTTGTTTTAGTAGAAAAGTCACGGCTTCACGTCGGCCATTGGATTAAAGGAAAAATAAGCATTGAGTCCTAGAGATGGGTTTAGGCCGACATATGTGGATGCTGAGTCAAATTGTAAGTGCGATTCAGAGTTAATGGATTTCTTAAAGAAGTTCTGTTTCGCTTAATAGGATGCTTGACCTAGGTTGATTAATCGTTTGACCTTTGATACGAAAAATTCTACGGGATGTTATCCTGGCATTTGATCAATTCTTGATAGTCGACTCATTTAGTCGTCAGCTCTAATAGCCGGTACCAGAAAGGTATCGCCTCTAGTTCAAAAAACAAAGATAAAAATAGTTATACACAAGGGCATTACACTAAGACAATCATGGAAAAGTAGAAGATTTCATTCATCAGTTCACCCTAAATACAACCTAACCGAAGACCTTGTTCACCACATCCTAGGCGGATGTGATATCCACTATGGCCTCAGCTACCATGACGAATTCTTCGAGCAGGTCTTCATGTTCCTTAGGGCCATCGCCCATTGGAAAGGCAGTCTCCATGGCATGGAGCTTGTACCTAATCTAGACCTGCACCGCGGTCAGTGCCACTGCTGCACCATGATGAATGCCATGAAGGACGATCTCCTAAATGTGAGCCAGAATGTCATAGAGGTGAGCGTCAAGAGGGGACCCTGAGCATTGACGGCATCCACGGCCGTGTTCGCTGCTAGTTAGAGAGACTCCAACTGCACTGTCAGGGCTGATGATTATAGAAGACGGAAGGAATTTCAACATGAAAAACAATGGGAGTTGAAGTAAAAGCATTCATGGAGTTCATCTTACCCGCCACCATGGTGTCAAATTTGGCCAGCCATGCTCGAATGACACTAGACTCCTCTTCGGTGGCATGAAGGGCCGCTTGAGACCCCGAGATGGATCTCAAGCTGGCCATTTTCCTGAGTCGCTTTGGAATAGCGGTTCTAGGCCACCCTCCACTCTCAGAGAAAGCACCAGGCGTCATCACCGTTGTACGAATAAGAGGAGTCCGACGATGAGGCCGGCATAGAAGATGTAGCGTCAGAGGGCCCACTGACCTTAGGAAGAGGATGAAGACTATCATTCACAATAAACCTATAGATGAGTCAGAATAGTTCATCATCATAAACAAGAAATGTCAATCTCACCTCATGCATCAGAGACACTAGTTCATCGGCATGTTCTCCTTCAGGATTTTCTCCACCGTGCGCTTGCCTCAGTTGTCCTTGCTGGTCATGAAGGATGATTAGATCTACGGAAGGGAGAAAGAAAACTACTATAGGGTTTTGGTAGGCAAAGAAGAGTAAAGGAACAGTTACAAGTGGAGATGTGTTCAAGGCCAAAGCCATCGGCTAGTATTTGAAGACATGAAGCGAAGAGGTGGATGCCTCGGGTGCGCAAAAGGCAACCACAATTAATAGAAGGTGAAGCACCACTTCACTAATGTCAATGAGAATATAGTGTTGGGCGACTGAGGGCAGAAGAATCAAAGGGCTCTTTTGATAAAGCCAGGTTTTCAGACTTAATTGGATTAAGATTTGAAATATGAAGTTGGCTGTTTTCAAATCGGCTCTTTAGCCAAAACAAGAAATACAACTGATGAAACAAAAATATGGTTATCATTGATCCTACATGAGACACATGTTAACATATAGATTATAGGTTTAGGACATCCTAGATGACTTTCAGTACTTCTAGCCAGATAGCATCAGCTTCTGCAATCTTTTGCTCATATTCTTTGGCTGTTCTAGGAGTGCTCTCAAGGCTACTTTGGATGGCTCTGCCTTCTTTCACCTTGGCCAACAATGCCTATTTCTTCTATTTGATGGCATTAGGTATTTGGGCTAGAGTGGACTTGCGATGATCAATGGCAGCCTTCACGTTTTCTAGCTCCTTCTCAAGTTCTGCATGCTTGATTTCCAATTGGGACAACTCTGGATCGGTCCTGAGGGAGGAGTTCTTCAAGTCATCAATCAACTACACTAGCTCTTTAGCCTCTTGCCTGTTGGAGTTCCCCCTATCCAGTAGGGCTTCGCAAATGGACAAATTTCTCTGAGACTTTTTCACCTTCAAAGCCTAATCTTCAAAGATAGACAAAGATGATAAGACTCTGGAGAGAACTAGGGATGGATCACCCTTAATAGCCAAGAAAACTCTCTACGTTGAATTAGTATCTTGGACCAAATCGGCTATATTCCTCTCAAATATTGGTAGTATATTTCTTAGCCAATTTCTGGTCTCCTCTGGTAGAGCGTCGCTAGAGGAAATGGTTGACGATCTAATCTCATCTTCATCAAAATATTCCTCAAAATTAAAAGAGTAGCTCTAGGCTAGAGGTTCGAGTGCCTATGTGTAAGGAAAAACATGATTAGAGGGATCGAATCAGTTTATAATAGAATGAACAAGTAAAATGAGATACAAAACCTTTTCTGTGAAAGCTTCTATCTAAAGGGAAGGAATAGCTGACGATACACCAGTAGTATCTGGTTGAATCGGCTCAGAAATCTCAACATCAGCATCTGCAAACATCAGAAGATTTTTAGTTCATGTTTACTATAGAGAGATAAGTTGAGAAAATAACTCTCTCACCGTCAGTTGTTCGCTGGACTAGGGAATTAATAGTCTGAGTGTTGATGGCAACAAGACCACCTTCAATGTTGATAGGATCATTGAGCGGACTATTAGGCTCCCGATCTTGCATAGGTATTTTGTCAGGAAGTATCTGGCGTAACAAGAAGGCAGATGAAGGGTAAAAGTCTAAATGAAAGAAGTTAAAGAAAAATACCTGGTAAACATCAAAGATAAAACTCACATTTTATGTTGTTGTGGAAGTATCAGTTATTTCAACCGAGATTGGCTCCTTTCATGGAATAGCCGATGGGAGTTCAGTCGGTGCTAAGTCGAATGCCTAGGATAGCAGTTCCTTACCTAGAGTAGGTTGGGATGCAATGCTCGATAGCTATGAAGAGACGAAGTCAGCAAGTGAATATCATTTTGAGAAGGGGATGAATTGTTTACCTAAACAGCTGATGGTCTCGTTCTATAGAGTCTCTTCCTAGTAGTGGTTTTCTGGGTTGCCCCTTGGACCACCTTGCGCTTTGAAGATTGATATGTCACAATTATGGGGGCAGCGGGAGTTTTCAACAATCTCTTTAAGGAAGGCGCAGCCGATCCCATTCTCAAAACTGGGCACGGTGGCTGGTAATCTATAGGACACCCCTTCCTATCCAAGCTTAGAGGATCAAATTCAACATCCTAAAAAGGTCAATTAGGATGGTTAATAGAGGAATTCATCAAGCAGTTTTCTTAAAGAGAAATAGCAAATTACCTCTCCATCCAAAGCAAATTCTTCATCTAGGGCTATACACAAAGGGTGGACTGATCCACAGAAAAGATGGGAATGCCATTCTTGCCACTAGGAGTCAAAGAGAGTAGAAGACAGGCTGACTCTAATCCAATCGTGCAAACAGAGGGAAGGAAGATCTGATCCCAGCTGAAAAACTCTTTTGGCTTCTAGTACTTCATTGATATCTTCGTATGGCTTCAGTATGGTCCTGAAGAATAGCTGAGGAGGCAATTGGCCAAAACCAAACTGACGAGCTATAAAGGATGGGTTGTAAAATTCATATGTTGGGAGGTTGCCTTGGAATGAAAGAGCCTATAGCCATTTTGCCATGGCCATGACAAAACTCGGTTGGAAGAACATAGGGCTTGATGAAAGAATTGAAAATTACAGTCGCCACATCGTCTGAACAACCTGACTCAAAGTGAAACTTGAATGGGAAGGCCTAGCTCATCATTCTCATCATCATATGGTAGCCAAGTCAGGAAGTCTACACCAACTCCTATGTAAAACTTCTTGAAGAGATGGCCAATATTGAAATCAATTTGTTATGGCCTGATGCAGCCTCACCATAGCTCATGCACTGTTGAGTTCTTCCTTCTTCACCTCTATATTCCTCATCAAAATTAGAAGAAGGGAAACTTAGACTTTTGAGATTAGGCCTCACAAACTTATGCATATGTAGGTTAAGCCATAGTTGTATTAGCCACCAGGGGCCACTTGACAGTATGCACTAGTTCATTCTTCAGTAATTGGGTAGCCACCTGGTTGGACCACAAGATGACCCATAGAAAATGAATCTTTCCAACCACTATGTTCAAAAAGGCCTGCATATTCCCTTTCGCTAATAGTTGATCCATCTTCAACTGTGGTTCAGAATGTAACTGGCCCATCCTATGAAGTCTGCTATTTTGGCTAATTTCTTGGAGCCAGCACTCAAGTACTCATAAGGCTACATTGATCTAGTTATTCTGAGGCCGGTCAACATGTAAACATTAGGCCAGGGTGATGGTCATTAGGGCCATGACCAAAGATGAAAGCATTCAGGGCATTAGACCAGAAATAAGATGCAGCAATTAGAAGTGAGTCGTTCCTCTCCATCCCAGACAATGAAAGAGTCAAGCATTGATTCAGATTAAAAAATTCCCAATCTCCACCCTTTTTCTCAGACACCCTATGGAACCAATTTCTCCATCCCTTAGGCATCTTTAGCCAATTTCTAAAGAGAGTTTTGGTATTCCAAGAGGACAAATCAACTATAGGTTATTTGAAGGGAATTTGGTTAGTTTCTTAGGCGAATGAAATCGGATGGATCAGGATCACCCATAGGCCCAAGAAAATAGATATTGGGGGAAACGACTGATTGAGTCAAAATTTCGTTCCTCATTCCTAATAAATCGGATGAAATAAGTTTGAGAAATACAAGGTAGCGGCCGATAATTGGAGAATGGAAGCTTGGAGACATACCTTAGGGACATGGTCAATGGTCACCATCACTGGTCGAAAATTGGTTTGAATCTAGCGAGGATCGCTTGGATGATGGCTTGTTAGAATAGATGGTTTGCTAGGGTTTGGGGCCTTGGCGATGATGGCGTCGGCTGTTAAAGTTGGCTTGAGAAAGAAGGAGAAAGCGAACAGGCCAAGTGGGTTGCAAAAGATACTGTTGGGATGTTATATAAAACTCAGGCCAGAAAGTTAGGGGTCGTGCGTGTTTCTCGGGATAGTACAGTTGCGGCATGGTAAACCAATGAACTTAGAATTTTGGGATAAAATCATTTTATCCCAAAATTGGGGGCATGTGTTTACACCAAAATTTGGGAGAAGAGCGCTGGGAACTCGTAGGCTTCCAAGATTGTGCCAATCAAGGAGTCGATTGAGTAAGGATTGATATCTGCTGGGTCAGATGCGACACTAGGATCGGTTCTCTCCGAATGATGTCATCAGATAACGATGATGAGATATGATTGGCATCGAGAAGATACATATCAGACTCTACAAAAGGGGGAAGATTAGAGTCCAAGTTATCTTAAAATAGGAATGTTTTCTTCATACCAAAGATTGTACTGGGTCATGCTCGAGTAGGATTTGTTTTTAGGCTCTGGGTATAAATACCAAACCCTAGCTATTGTAAAAGAGACAATCAATCAAATACCAGTTATTTACTTTTTTTTGGCTCCGGCCACCCCTTAGGAGTAGGAGTAGAGTAGACTTTGGTGAGTTCTTTAGCAAGTATAGCTGCATTGATCTGGTCAACCTCCACAGCTTGTTTGTAAGTACCATCATGGCTTATACCTCTGTTCGTACGGTTGCACTGATCCAGTCGACCTCCACTGCGACTCTGGTATGAGTTAGTTATCGACTCTTATCTAGTTCAAGTATGGCTGCATCAATCCAGGTCGACCTCCACTGCTCAAACTAGATTAAGGTCAAGTTATCGGCTCTATCTAAGGGTGGCGTTCCTTCGGATAGATTCATTAAGTTACCAATATTGCTTATTGCTTCCAATATTTATTTAATTACAGCAATATCACTTTGCCCAATTGAGATTGATCTAGATCAGGCCTTATATCTTTTTTAACCCATTGTTTGTTAATCTAAACTGATCTAATCTGCACTTTAAATGATGAGTTATGTTTTATCAGCTGATTTACATCAATTTTGATCATGCATAGCGTGCGGTTAAGGCATGTTTGATCTTGAGTAGATCTATTGGTTAGCGAAAACTATTCCATGGCCTGTTATCACAGCCTATGTGATTCTACCTCACACCCCACTATTAGCACCATGGAGTGGGGATCGTTATTTGGTAGATCTATTCCTAAGAGGACATGACCTTACCTATGCGCTATGCCTGAATCGGCTGTTTTAGCAGATATCAAGCGCTTTCACGAATAGTTCACATCATGAGATCGTTGAAGTAGTGATAGGTTGAAAGATGTGTTAGCCCCATGATCTTATTATTGTATTACGGCTTGCATGATTTTGCCTCATGCCCACTGATATTAGTAATAAGTTAGGGTCGTCGAGTCTATTTTTGTTTCTGCAGCCTGCATGATTCAGCCTCATGCCCCACTAGTCATAGCGATAGATGAGATCTAATATGTTCATTATATTTACCTCTATTAAATGGTTGAATGATGGTGAACTATTTCTTTTATAAAAAGGGGTTCGGTTACTTGCAGTCATTGGCTCAGCATGAAACTAATTATTGTTAATATCTTATTGCTATTGACCAATATTTGTTTAAAGAATAATATTCATCCTGAATGATAACTCGATTCTTCTTACACAACCCATGAGCTTTAACTGATTTATTCTTATGAATATGCTAGAATCAACTATTTAGTCCATCTCCTTTCTTATCGACTCTCAGAGCCTGCATATTCGGTACTGTTTGGCAACACTAGTATGTTTCCGCCCTTAATTACTGATAAACTTTCTCTCCCTGTCAATTATAGGGTCAAATTGACTAGCATATCTTGGGAGGAGTGCGTAGGATTGACCACCGTTGCGCTGAAGCTAGGCATATCTCTAGCTCCATCTAGCAGACGCTTCTGGCTTGCTCGTGTGTCCTCGGCACGGGACGAAATTCCATGTGGACAGTCGGCTAGACTGCATTTTATTCTGGGGAGGTCTAAACTTAGGCGCTGGGGGATGAAATTGGGGTCTCACTGTCATAGGAGCTTTTCTTTGGGTACGGACACTACCTTGACCAGTGGCCCACCTAATTGCACTTGAAGCACGGCTGGTCGTTTCTCAGTCCTACTGAGATCCCTTGCCCTGCATTTCCTTTGGGTAGGGCAATAGTGAAAGCCTTGTGATATACTTTTGGCTGTTGGTTGAGTTGTGTCTTCTTTTGGAGGAGGCCTAAACTTAGGTGCAGAGGGATGAAATTGGGGTCTCATTGTCATAGGAGCTTTTGACTAAGACAAGATAGATGCACCTATTTTAGCGGCTCGCTTGCGGCTCTTTACTACAGTGGCAAGTTGTTCTAGTTCTCTTGAGTTAGGGTATCACTGACAAATTCATTATAGGTAGCACACCTCGAATTTGCCAGGGTCTTCATCAACTTGGTGACAAGCCTACGCTTGAAGCTCTCTATCTTTTTCACCTTAGTGTTCACAAATTCTAGTGCATACCACAACAAGTTGTTAAAGGCATGCATATACTTAGTGAGAGTTTTTGTACCCTATGTCAGCCTCATAAGCTTAGCTGCTTTCATCCTCATCAACCCTAGGGGTATATGGTGTTCCCAGAAGGCTATCTTGAACTGATCCCAAGTAATATTAGCACCAATAGGTAGGGCAGACAGATAGTGAGTCCACCAGATCCCTACCGGTCCCTACAATTGATGGGATGCATATTCTGCCTTCATCTGTTCAGTAACTCTCAATAGGTGAAACTTTTGCTCAATAGTGTTTAACCATTCATCTGCCTAGAGTGGCTCTTCTACCTCTTTAAAGATGGGAGGCTTGGTATCCAAGAAGTCCTTGAATGTACTGAATTGATTTAGCTCCGCTCCTTGATTCTGCTAGCAAGCACAGACCATGTTGTGCACAATGAGGCATAGGGTTTCCTCCATGGCTCACTGGTTTCCTAGAAATTATGTGAAAAACTCATTCGTTAAGGGTGGTGGTGGTAGGTCACCAACATTGCCATCTTGACTGGTACCAACCCAGTGCGAGTGCAAGTAATCTACAAATTGCAACAATAAGTAATTATTGGGTGATGCCAAGAAATTGTGGAGGAATTGCATAATCATGCCCAACTAAATTTACTAGAGATAATTTTAAATCATGCATTAAAACAGAGGCATAACAATTCATTTCCACAACATACATCACGAATCACATTACTCATTATACTCACAATAAGTTTGCATGCATATCACATTTTTACTAGTACAACAAAACTGGGATTTCATTAGAGTTCAAACCATAGTGGACCAACATGCAACGTTCCAACATTACAACGGAGTTACATCTTGAATACCAAAACTTAAACTACAAGTCCATTTTAAAAGATAGTAGGGGATACATCTAGCACATTGAACTAGGCACTAAGCTACTCTACTC
This sequence comes from Miscanthus floridulus, assembly GCF_019320115.1. NCBI lineage: Eukaryota > Viridiplantae > Streptophyta > Magnoliopsida > Poales > Poaceae > Miscanthus > Miscanthus floridulus. The sequence goes on from NC_089584.1 coordinate 57,103,406, forward strand.
GTTCAGTGTGCTTGCTGTCGAGGTTGAATATAGCATCATCCTCATCCACGGGAACAACTTGTTCTTCCTCTTCCCAACCTGTCATCTTCAACTGAACATTTTGGATCCTCTGCCTTCTTCTTCAAGGATTGGATGCAGTTGGTTGTTCAGATAATGCACCTCATTGCTGAAGATCAACCACCACTATTTTGGGCATGAGCAAGCTGATGATGCAATTCTCACTCAACTCGTGCCTACTTGCACTGCTTCAGCCTCGGCTCTGTCTTGTGCTGCTTCTACCTAGAGCTACATAGTTGTTAGCTAGGATCCATTGACGAATAGAAGTAAATGCCTCACCACTGAGCAGGCATCTAGCTGCTCCCATAGTCCTATCAGCATAGCCTAATCATTAGCCCTTGCTGCCTAGGCTGCATCATTGTCTTTAGCAGCTGCTCTAGCCTCCTTCCTATGCCTATGGGCATGCTTTCTAAGCTGACATTGCGTAGCCTCGATCCTCATGAGCCTATCCATGCAAGTGGTGTAGGACTCCTACCAGAAGTCCTAAGTGTCCTTGACGAGCATAAAACATCTTCATCATGACAAACATAGCGCTCATAGCACTACTAGAACTCTCTATCCGCTCATCTCGGCCTTGGATCAATGCATTATAGTTGCGCTATGCCCAAACTGCTGTACATGGATCCAGCCAAGGAAAATTACCAGCGGCATTGCCGGCAAGCTCATCCCGGTGCTGCTAACAACTCTTGCCTAGCAACTCAAAGGCAACCACTTGGGCACCCTTCCCAAGGAGTTCTTCCCTCGGATTCTGCTTTCTACTCTTGCCATAGGGGTGCTTGGGTACGAGTAGGCATGGTCAGCTATACTTCAAACCATGGTTGCCCTTCTAGGTACTCCTCAGTCTAGAAATAGTGGGTGGTTCTATGTACCCCACAAAGTGCAACACCCTCTAGAGTAGGGTAGGGGTGCCGAACATGTCCAAGAAAGTGTCATTCCTAGTCATTGTTGCCATCTGTACCCACAAAATATGGTGCAACTTTTGTGAGAATAACCTTACATTAGGAATGAGTTACTTAATAGAATAAGAAACTTATACAGGGAGGAACAATGAAAGTATGCAAATGAATGAATTATCATGATGCATGCATGTTCCATATGTCCTCACAAACATAGAAAAAATTGAAACTTCTAGCGACATAAACGGTGGCATGCATACGTCCTCTCATAATATAAGCATAACTAGTCGGACAACATGTTTCACTGTTAGTGTGCTTGCACAAGAATTTTATTTCAGCCCAACCCCACATTTATATATGTAGAAATAAAAATCTAGTCTCTAAGTTGCAAGCTAAATACTTTCATATATATGCCCATTATATATATACTTCCGTATCAAAGCTACCTACAAGTAAATACATCCAATATATACATAGAAATATGCATATATAGACGTATCAAAGCTAACCCACAATTAAATACCTTCATATATGTATGGAACATACATATACTTTAGTATCAAAGCTACCTCTCCCCTTTAGACCGCACGCTCACATCTTGCGGTCATCCCACTCATCATCTTACCTAGGCGTAGAGGTATTTGATCCATACATTACCACTCAAGTGAATGGCATCCATACAATAGCATGTTGTATGGACGACAAAAATAAAAAGCCCTATGTTAGTACTTAGTTATCCACTTGAGATCCTTAACTAGGCATAAAAGAAGTGATCACTGACACACTTTAGATTTAAGTTTTAGATTTGAACGCCTATATATATAGCTATAAGTTGCTAAAAACTAGTTTTGGAAAACAAAAACCTTTGTATTAAATACACATGTGGCAAGTATTGTCAAATCTTGCTTTGATACTAGCTGTGGTAGAACCGACCAATTTATAAGAGCATAAGTAAAATGGCAACCACCGCAGCGATCGCACTATCATACTTGAGCCCATATAAATCTGGTAGTCTATCGACTATCACGCAGGATCTCAAATAATCCAACACACAATCAAGATCGTATAGGATTCAACATGCAAGACACATATTACATAAGTTCACCATAGTTCAACATACATCAAAGTACGAAAAGAGTTATTATAATACCAAGTTCAAATATAGTAGTAGTGGAAGCAAAGATAGTTTTTAAGCTAACATCTCACACCATTGTTCAAATACTTGCCAATTTATGATCATGTCCCACCAAAAGCATCATAGATTAGATATATAGAAGCTCCTTGCCCATGGCCTACTCCTCGTCCACGGTAGGATAGAAGCAGTTCTTACAATATCCATGATAGATGGTGTTATCTACAACAATTTAGAAATAAACCATGAGTATAAAAAGGTACTTAGCTAGACTTACCTGTCATAAAGCAAAATAAAGTGACTCTAAGGATCATGGAAAACTTTATAAGTTGATCTAGCTTGACAACATTTTTGTAAAAAGGCACTAGTTGAGCTACATATTTTATAATTCAGCCATCAAGTTAATTATAGCTATTCATCTCTAGATTAGCAACTAACCTATGCCAAACATGTGATGTAGAATTAGTTAGCATAACAATAATAACCATAGCCGGTGTAACATTTCCATGTTCAACATAACCATCACATTCCATAGTCCAATTACTATGATGAAGAAGCTCCGTCAAGTTTCTCACTATCCGGGAGAGACGGCGATTCGAATCGATTGCAACCAGCTAGGCAGTTATTCCTAACACAAACCTAGACATAGCTATGCCAAGGTAGTCTTAGGCCACCTTTGGTACAACTCAGGTCCACATTTTGTGGGTTCTATCAGTGCCACACCCTCAGGGACACTATTGGATGCTAGGTCGATCAGGACTCTAATCTATCCTTGGCCTCACTCTGGCTCCCTACACATCCTTACTACCTCCAGCGTGCACACTCTAATAGACTAAGGCCCTCCCTGAGTTGAGCTACTCGGCTTTATGGTCGGAACGAGTTATCTAGCCAGCTAAGTGAGAGGCATGCGTTCAAAATGACAAGAGGGCCTCCAACGATGTGGTTCTTAATGGGCATAGACAGAATGACATGAGTCAACCTACACATAGATTCTGCTCGACCGCTAGTTATTTTATCCCATGGTTCTTTTCCACGATAGCAAATATAGCCAACCATGCTCCGGTATCCACCTATATCTCGCAGGTGATAGGAAATCACCCGACTTCTACCGAGCTAAGCATGGCTAAGCATATATTCGATAATGGACATACACAGGGTTTATGGTATATTTCTGGACAAGGAAGTGATATGCATCAAGTGTTTCCAATCAACTCCTATAACCTAATGCATCAAACATAAAAGGATGCAAGTGATATTTGTAAAAACATAGGAGCCTTAGAATGCTCCAGGGCTTGCCTTTTAGAAAAGAGGTAGGCCTATGATTAGTTACTATGGTAATTCTTCAAGAGCTTGCTCCTCACCTTCGGGAGCTGTTGGCTGTGGAGTCTTCTGATTCTCCTCCTCTTTGGCCTCAAACTCCAAGAGGGTCATTTTTTTGGGCGATCTTATATGCATGAGCATGGAATAAGATATCATGGATGCATAGATAATGACATTGATGATATGATATGATAAAATGCACAATCATAAGTGTTCTAAATAGCAAGGCATTAGGGTGATATCAAGATTAACTTTCTTTTACTGAGTAGATGTGTATCTCTTCTCTAGTACTTAAGCAAACAGTCACTTAGGTATTTACTAGACTGCAACAATAGTCACTTGTTTTGATCATAACTAGAGTTTTACACATCCAATGAACCTGATCTTGGACTTTCTAGAAAGCTTATACAATTATCTACAACTTTCTTATTAAAGTTTCATAGAAGAGATCATTATCATCATAAAATTGTCACCACAACAGAAACTACATATGCAGCCATCCAGTTGAATTATAAAGCAATAATTAACTAGTTGCCTATGACCAATTAATTTTGAGCACAACTACTGATATTAATAGATCATATGCTTCACAAGCACCATAGAAGATATCATGGTTAAGCCAAATTAATTTATTTACATGCATTTATTAATTTCCTTATATACTAAGGTTAAATATTTCTAGTTCACAATAAATACTGAGAACATTAAAGTAGACTACATATAACTCCAATAGTCTACTATATAAAATTCATGCCATTTTGATAAGTATAGCAACCTCTACAAAAATGACAAGTTGCATAGGCTTATTTTAGCAAAAATAGTTAAACCTCTACAAACAATAGATTTCATATTTTTTACTTTCCTTTTAGCATAAGAACACTGTGCAAAAATTTGCATGATCATAATTTATGTATATTTACCCCTAATTAATTTCACCAGAAACTAGCAATTATTCATGGTTAAATAGTAAGACCATATTTCAAGTATGCCTACTGCAGGTTTAGTATTTTTCCTAGCTAGAGAATGTCAACACAAGAGCAACAAAATTGGAATCACATTTTTAGCTTTTCTCTAGCTCAAGTTAAGCATTTTACAAGATAGAAACTAATTTAAAAGCACTTATCTAACTTGATTTAATTCCCTAGAAAAATACTTCCGAACAGTTGGTTTCATATTTTTATCAAATACTACACTTCATGATGAATCCAACAAAATTTGGTTCACTCAATTTAGACATTCCTAGCTCAAGATATGATTTTTGCAAGTTTGGTACGAAATCTAGAAAAAAATAAATAAAGAAAAAAATCAAAACCCTAACTGACAGCTAGGCCCTGCGGGTGAATAGGCTGACATGTCATAGAACCTGACCAATTTATAAGAGCACAAGTACAAAAACAATCAGTCGAAACAATCAAATTCTCGCACTTGAGCCCATATAAACTCGATAGTCAACTAAAACCACGAAGGATTTCAAACCAACTTGCATACAACCAAGATCATAGTAATTCAACATAACACATCACACATTACAACATTTCACAGATGGTTTGCAAATATGAATCAATTCGAATCGACCATCTCTCCCGGATAGTGAGAACTTGACTGAGCAGCGGCAACGTAGATTCAATTAATTTAACTGATATGGTTAAATGGATGATGATGATAAGGTTGCCATGATTTATACCTGCTATGGTTATTAATGTTTGCATCTTAATCAAATGATTGCTTAGTACAGGTGCTAATATAGATGACAGGTTAATGGCTAAAAGTCACTGCTAGTTTAGGTTAAGAGTTGATCATTATTACTTATGCTTTTCCGCAAAAAGAAAGTGTCAGCCAGATCGACTAAATTAAGCTATGCAAGATCCTTGGTGTCTTTTGTTTTGGTTTCCAATAGGTAAGTCTAGCTGAGTACATTCTCATACTCGGGGTTTATTCCCTCTTGTTGCAGATGACCGTCTTTATCAGGGCTTCTGTAAGTATTATCTCCACCCGGTGGGTGACGAAGACTAGATCACGGGCATGATCTCTGTTTATCTTATCTGAATGCTTTTGTGGGTTGTGATTAGCAAACTAGTACTTGTATTTGAACTCGGGTGTGTGAGTTCAACTATTTGCTTCCGCTACTTTACAAGACTTGTTTTGTAATAACGATGACTCTGAGGTGTTGTAACCTATTTGCAAACCGTTTGTGAAATGTTGTAACGTGTGATGTGTTATGTTGAATTACTGTGATCTTGGTTGTATGTAAGTTGGTTTGAAATTCTTCGTGGTCTTAGTTGACTACCGGGTTTATATGGGCTCAAGTGCGAGACTTTGATCATTTTCGGCGATTGTTTTTGTACTTGTGCTCTTATAAATTGGTCGGTTCTATGACACAACATGTCAAACACATAGAGCAGGGCATAATAGTTAACTAACCATAGCTCATCGATAGTGAGGTCATCGGCAGTGAGGTCACCGGTGTTGTGCTCCCCACACCCTCTTGCATCGACTGATACGCTTGGTGGGCCTAGCGGATCACTAGAGCTACTTTGTCGGTGGCAATGGTGGCACGGCAGAGGTGCTCGGTGGTGGGATCATTGACTCTAGCAATGACATGACTAGGTGAGCAATGCTATAGCATCAGGGAGTCCTAGCTAAGCTCTAGGGTTAGGTCTAGGGCACAGTGAAGCGACGGTGGTGGTGTTGTTTCAATGAGATGGTGGTCAAAGGAAGTCTCCATCTTTGGGGAAAGTGCTAAATCTCTAGGTGACACTGTAACGGTCACTAGAGGGAGCTAAGGGTGGCCGGTGAAGTTGACGATGGTGAGCGTGTGCCTACGGCGATGGTGGACGCCCAATGCGGTGTCACGCGTTCTCATGTGATGGCAGCGGTAGCAGTTAAGCCAGCTGTAGCCTTAGCAACTGGACCCTATGGTGACAACAGACCAAAAGAGAGGAAGGTAGGAGGAGCAGTTGTGATGGCTGGCCATGGGCGAGCTCATGCTTAGCGGTGCACCACAACCATGGTGGCGATGGTGACGCACAATGTGGCCTCACCTATGCTTATCTAGTGGCGCTACCTGCTCGGGGAGGTGGAGTAGATCACGATCGGTCTACATGTGAGGTGGATTGGATCATGGTGCGATAGTGGTGGCGTGCTTGGCTCGTGATGATGCAGCAATGATGGTGCTATGCTTTGCTCTGCTCTAGAGCCACACACGAGTGAGATGGAGATGACAAAACCAAAAGTAAGGTCATGGGTGGTCGAGTGCTTGACTTCATGGCATGGCAGGGTAGGCCGGCACCGATGTATGGCTACCAGATGGCATGCCTGGCCTACGTGTGGCTGGCCACTAAGGCTTTTTGAAATCAGCCATTAGGCCTAATTCAGTTGACTAACAGGGCGTAATGTAGATCATACACCAAAGAACGCGAAGATGGCCCATCCAACGTGCAAATCCAGGGCAAGCATGGTTGATGGTAGTTAACAACCATTATAAACCATCAATATAACATGTATAAGGGCATAAATATAATCACCAACAAAGGTGTAGGGGTTTAAACTAACAAATTCCATGAGTTTTGGTGAATCTATATTTTATGCAGGGTTTATTTAGAAAACCATCAAGGTGGACCTACATGTCAAATTTAATCACGCTTATCCATAGAGAAACAGACACCAGAAGACTTTAGAAGACTATAGAGGACTCCATGCTGAGGCCAAGAGGCAGAGACTACCTAGATGGGCCCTGATAGGCCACCTGTAGGCCGTATGACCCACTAGGCCCACATGTCAGCCCCTCCTTGCAAATGTCAGTTCTCCATAGCCTCCTTAGGTTGCATCTATGCTGTTCTTTAAGTCGGTTTAATCCAAGGGCTCCTGTTGGACTGCTCCTGACCTATATACATTAGCCCCTACCACCCCTAGGCATAACCCTAGTCATTAAGTTATTTGAGAAGACAAAAACCCTAATCATCCTTAGAGCTCCACCATATTCTAGGGCATAGCTAGTTAGACTAGGACTAGAGGGAGGCAAATAGGCTTCGCTTAGGATTCCCGATCGTGCCAAGAGCAGTGGTTTGGTATAATCTTTATACCCTCTCTCTTTTGTATCCTCCATTATTTTTATATGCTAGTTACAATTGTTATGACAATATTAGTATTCATCTTATTCATGTTCTAATATTAGTATTCATCTTATTCATGCTATTCGTCATAATTTTCATTCGTCTACTTTGATTATATGCTTAGTATAGTTGGATTATCATCATATTCGTGCATAAGTTTGTATAGTGCTCACTCTAAGGTACCATGGGTTAGTGGTCGACATTGTGTAAGCATGGTGCTTATACATTGTCTACCTACAGATACACCCTATATTCTAGGGTCATGTGGTAGACCACGGGATGTGACAATCCCATTGAGTCCTTTGTAGTCCACTAGCACGTAGGGTTCGGTTATGAAGGAAGAACAAGCTCTGTTATTAATCTTACTTAGTAATATCCCTTATGCGTAGATATGAAGATGATCTTAGCAATGACTATTAGGTATAGTTGCACTAATAAATGTATGCTTTCAATTGTAATTAAGAATAACTTGGGAATTACTCCTATAATATTCTACTTGGCCATGCTAATGCCATAGAAAGGAGTACTATGAGTGATTTATCATTATTATTAGTCAATACTTATCATATATCTTATCCTATGACCTACCCTTGTTATGAGTAGAACATTGGTTATGGTTTATTTCTCCATCAATAGTATAAGTTATCAATACATGCCCCTGCTAGACCTTCCCTATGGTAAAAATACAAATAACGATACCCGGAATGCTCCTGGGTGTAATTATCTGTGCACTTGTAGATTTCTTTCATATATATATTCACATCTAATCTTCTTAGTCACAAAAATTAATAAAGAACTGCTTAGTATTATTCTAGTAGTAATGCTATGTAGTACAAACAAGCATCTCTGGCACCATTATTAGGGATGACAACCTAGTACAAGTGATGCTAGGACAAGTAGGCATATTATAGGTGACTACTTAAAACAAGTGACAAGTTAATAAATACCAACAAGAATTTATGGCGCCGTTGCTGAGGAAGGTAGCTAGGCAAAGGAAGTATCGATAAACTTATACTTATTGATGTGATTGAGATAACTATTGACCCCTGCTCAAGCAGGATTACCATTGTTCTGTCTACTTTTGTATCTTATATAGGGGAATCTATGACCGGTTTTGACCTTCTGACAAACTACATTGATGATCCAGAAGCATTAATCAGGAGGACTAGAGCTAAACTCAAGAAAGTCTCAGCTTTAGAATTGGAAGACAACCAGATAAGTCAGAGCTTAACACCAAAATTTGAAGCCATGGCTAACAAGACTCTCCATGAATTTTTTCTCTAGCTACAGCCAACACCTGAACTGGACCAACTGTTAACTGTTGGAGACAATGGATTCGAGCTTAAGCTAGCCCTTCAGCAACATGGTGAAAGCAAGGCAGTTTTGTGGAAAGGCACATGAAGATGTGAGTGCACATCTCCAACACTTCCTAGAGATCTATAGCACTTTCACCATCAAAGGAGTGACCCGAGATGCCATACTACTTTCGCCTATTCCCATTCTCACTCCTGGGGAAGGCAAAGCAATGGTTCTACGCCAACAAACATAGAAATACTACACTAGGATAACTACTCCACTGCCTTTCTAGAAAAGTTCTTTCCCATAGGCAAGACCATTGCTTTACATAGGAGAATCTCAAGCTTTCAACAATAACATGAGGAATCTATCCCTGAGTCATGGGAATGCTTTTCAAGATTGCATTACAGAATGTCCTCATCATGGGATGGATAATTGGCTACTCATGCAGACTTTCTACCATGGGTTGACCAATAGTACCCATGAGACTATGGATGCTGCTACTGGAGGTGCATTCCTATCACTCATAATACCAGCTACAGTAGCTCTTATAGACATGCTATCTACCAAGATGGACCTGTAGATGAAGAAGCTTGGAGATCAAGCCAATGAGAAGCAAAAAGTCATGCACATTCATGATTCTCGCATGACATGTGAAGTGTGTGGAAACACTTGGCATTTGGGGAGCAACAATTCTAAAATCCATGAGGATGTGAATGTTGTCAACAACAACAACTACTTTCGTCCTCAGGCAAAATCAAGGATGGAACCAACAATAGAGACCAAACTACCAAGGTAATAATTTTAATAATTTCAATCAACCATCCTTGAGAGAATTAATTACTAGCCAATCCAAACTTATGGAGGGATTATCTAGAAAGGTAGCTACCAATGATAAAATTCTAGAGAAAATAAATAATAGAATGGATAGCTTTGCTTCTACCATTAAGAACCAACATAGCTTCAATAAAATGATAGAATCACAAATAGCTCAGCTAGCAGCTGTTGTTCCTCCTGTCTAACAAAGGTTAGATTCTTGGGTAGGCTGAAAGATATAGAAACTACAAATCTTGTTCAATATTCACAATGCAGCATATTACTATATACAACCATTCAATGGGAAGGTGGACAGATTATACCTTGCCAGAAAAGAAGAGCGATCCTAGGGAGACCTGTCATCCCCATCGCCATTGGACCTCACATTTTTCAAGAAGCTAGTCAGTGACTTTGGAGCAAGTGTTAACATCATGCCTAAGGTAATTTATGATCAAATTAATGGAGATACTTTGTTGCACACAAATTTGCATTTGTAGCTTGCAGATCAGTCACTCTGTTACCCCAAGGGAGTTCTTGAAGATACCATTGTTCAAGTGGGACAATCATATGTTCCCATAGACTATGGTTTTGGTAATAGTTGGAGATGTAAGGGCACCCATTATTTTGAGCTGACCTTTCCTAAGCACCTGAAAAAGCCATCATCTATGTGGACACTGCCAAGATCTGCTTCACAATCAAAGATAGGAAGGAAAAGTTTTCTTTCAACAAAATGCATCTTGCGATCTCCTAGACATCCACAAACACCGTACATGCCCAAAGAGATAATAGTGACCAATACAAAGAACAATAGGAGGAGGAAGAATAAGGCTAGGCAACCTCAAGAAGAATCAGTTAACACGATCACCACACTTCAATCAGAGTACGACCAATTCCTCGCTTCACCATTGTGATAGAACCACCCAATTTATACAAGATCAAGTACGGTTGTCCCCGCTAACACATTGACATACGCGCATACTTTCACTTATATAAACATGGTAGTCCGCCGAGTGTCCCGAAAAGACCTCGGTAAATCAACATCACAACCAAGATCGCGTGATTAAACAAATACACATCATATACATAGAGTTGCAGCAGAAATAATATTACAAATGAGTTCGCAAATAATAGTACAAGTTGGGGTTTCAAAACCAATTAGTAAAAACAACATAGCTTTCAAATAATTACATTAATATAAGTTCCAAATACATTGCTAGCATAAGGGACATCCTCAAATAAAAGCATATAGATGAGAGATAATATAGAGTCACCGAGCCCACCGGTAGTTAGCCACCATCCTTCAGCAGGCCAAAACCTCACCTGCAACTTGGTGGGATAAACCCTGAGTACTCGAATTTACTCATCTAGACTTATCCGTCATAAACTAGAAATAAAATTGACTCCAAGGAGTATGCAAGGCTTTATAAGTGGAGGTAGCTTGACAACATTTTGCATAAAAAGCGATTAACTCAATTATACAATTATAATTTTGTCAACAAGTTAATTATAACTATCCATCTCTAGATTAGCAACTATCCTGTGCCAAACATGTGGTATATCTTTTTAGAGCATACAATAGTAACCATAGCAGGTGTAGTAATTCCATATTTATTCGAACCATCAACTTCTATAAATAGCCACAGAGATTTAAGTAAGTATAACTCAAGATCTACTTAAGCAAAAATCATGATATTTAACTTTTTGGAAAGCTTAAGAAAAGTACTACAACTCATGTACTTTCATCAAGTCATGATTCATAACTTAACTAAGCCAATTAATTCAAACATGCAGAACTATTCAGAGTAGGAGCAAAGCAATACAGGGCATTTGTTATTTTTATAACTCTTAAAATATAAATCCTAAACTAAGGAAAATTTTTACCAGACAACAACAATCACCGAATGAGCACTGCATAAAAATTTCACATTTATTTGAGCAAAAGAACTACAGTTATGAAAAAGACAAGACACAACTAGTATTACAAACCTAACTGCATAAATTGATTTTTACAGAAAAAACATTAAACTAAATCATGCCATATTATAGATCTAGTGCATAGAGAATTTGACAAGGATTCCAAAAAGTCCCCATTTGCTATTTTTGGATTTTTCTACAATTTACTACAATTTTCTAAAGTTCAGCTGATTTCCTGCAATAAGGTCCTCAATGGCACTATTCATATGAGTCATAGGTTGTGCATTTGGGCCCCTCTTTTCCTTTGAATTTTAACCCAAGGTCCCTGGTGGGATTTTGGAGTAGAGGAAGTTGGGGCCAGTCGTGGGGGTGCTCGTCGGTGGTGAAGAACAAGGGGCCCGCACGCACCTGCTGGTTGTCTTGGATGGCCAGGAGGCGGCCCGAGGTGGCCCAGCCACGCACGCATGCTATAGCCACGATGGCTATGCTGGTGGCGACGAGCTGTAGCGATGAGCCCGACGGAGTTGGCCACGATGGCGCAATGAGGCATCAGTGGAGCTTCGACACCCTAATGCGCACTCAGAGTAAGCACAAATAAGAAGAGAGACGACCCAAGGCGGCATGGCCACGCCGAGCACATGCTAGGCAGTGGCAATGGTGGCCATGGCCGCAGCCTTGGCTCTGGGGGCCTTACCTTCATTCAAACAGCATCATAGCTAGGTTGAGGACGTGGCTAGGGCCATGGTGGTGCTGTTGGTGCGGTGGATTGGAGCGAGGAGCGGCAGCAGTGATGCAGCGGCGCTCAGCGTGGTGCTCCCAGCGATCACCTGTGCTTGAACTAGGAATGGGGTGGACGAGGGAGGCTGAGCGAGGAACTAAGGGAGATGGAGGGCGAGACGGCGCTGGCTCGGCTAATAACTTAGACGCATTATGGCATGTGGGGGCAGCACCGGTACAGCTCCCACTTGGCGCTAGCATCTAGCAATGGTCGGCCACTTAACCTAATTCAAAAGCCTGAAGGAGCTGCAATACTACCTCAAAAATACGCCTAAAACTCAAAGTTCGTCCATCCGTAGCTCCTAAACCATGACGAGTTAGCAAAAACTCTATTATTAAAAGTTGTAGATCTACATATCAGCTCCAACTTTTCTTAAGTGATCTAGGTATAATTTGTAAAGGTGAGCAATTTGCATCGTCACAAAGTTAGGCACATCGAAACTGTAAACTCACTTTGACTTAGAAAAAATCCTAAGTTCCAAACACAGTACAATGTTGATTTTTGTGAGCTCTAAACAACCAAGTTAAGCACTGAATTAGCTCATGACCCAAAAAGAAAAGTTGTTGATCTAATCAAGTACTACAACTTTGCTTAAGGGTTCACTACCATGCAAACAATCTATGATATAGTTCAACTTAGGTCAAACATACAACTTGAAAATGATGATTTACACTATAGATATGACTTAGAGACCAAACTAGCCTTAGTCATGAATACCAAAGTAGTTCCTAGTGGCATTCTAAACATGTTACAAGCATTCTTAAGGTTCCACAATCATTTCATATATTGGTCACATGTAAATCCTAGGTCAAACCAAGCATATCATCACTTAGGAGCTTAATTAGGAGAAGTGATCCACATGAACATTGCTCCAATAGGCATTCTAAGTGTAGCTAAGGTATTTTGGTGACCAACATCAACCACATGCACTCAATCACACATGATCATAAGCATATACATAATGGGAAAATGTACAATAACAAGTCATGTTTCACATGTTCTCATTCACCCAATTAAAGCAATCCGAGAAAGATTATAACTTATCATTTCATGTGACTTTTTGATTCCAAACTTCATGAAGCTTTTCCAATCATCCATGTGGGTGGAAATTGATGTGAGGCACATGAAAGAAGCACCTTAAACATTACTTAGGTGTATATCTAAAAAGGGCCAATATCCAAGCAAAGGTGTGTTGCCCAAGTTTATGTTGGAGCTCACTCTTGTAGATTTGATCTTGACACCTTCATCACCACTTAGTATGCCATGTTTGAGCTCAAACCCATTGCTTAACTGGTGACAAACACCTAGGGTGTTATAGCCCTCCCCCCTTATAGGAATCTTGCCCTGAGATTCAGTGCGAAAGACTTTTAAGAGAAGCATATTACCAGTTTCCAATATCAACGATAGCTTTAGGCTACATAGCTTCAAGCATCAGAGGGACCAAATTGGTTGATACAACTTTCTATACTTGTTCTTTGTAGTAAATTTTTGTCAAAAGGATTTCATTCATTGGCTTACATAAAGCATTGTTGCATTGGGAGGAATCCAAGATAGTACTGTCCTACGTACTTCGTCCTCGATGTATGAAGAGTGATTCAAGCATAGACTAAATACTTGTAACATCTACTTCCCTAGTGGATATAGCATGGACCATGTGAACTTTGCACTAGACTACAAGCTTCAGAAAGCTACTCATTACAATGGCTCCATGCTCATTCACAAAGTTTGAAAAGCAGTTCTCTACCAAAGTAGCTGAAGTACAACCTTTCATAAGGGATGAGATTATAGATGGGGTAAGCATCTTTTGTGGCTATGAGAAACTGAGTAACCAACAGACAATTTCCATGTCGGTCATAACTGTTCAATCACTCAGATGCCAATCAATGGAAAACTACCTAATATTTCATGTGTGTAGTTCTCTTTCTCTAATGATAACACTGTATTATCTAAGTCCATTGAGTGAGCGGTGAATGTGGTAGCTAATTCAATTGACCTTTTATTTTTGACAATCATTATTTGAGGTAATCCTCGTATCTAAGTGGCAACAGTTATCTGGGTTGAATCTAATGCAACCTCATGGGTAAGTCACATCAAAGGTACCAAGGATAAAGTCTACCTTGGAAAACATTGCTAAAGAAGGATGACAGCGAGGTCTGAAGGTCAATGAGAGTTGCAAGTATACACCGACTGGAAAAATAGTACACTACTAAGCAGGTTGAGCACAATTTGCCTTCATGGTGTAGTGGCGTAGTAAGTTGGGTTGACTTGCACTGTCGCAAAATTGACTTTGTTGAACTACCTTGGACATTGAAGCTTCCTTTCTACTATCAATCAATAACTCATAAGCAAAGTCTAAAATCTGTTGTTTGACACTTTTCAAATTGTTTGACTCGCAAAGGCACAAATTGACTTGTAGAACACCTTGACTGCTCTAGCCTTGTTGATATGAGAGGGCAAAAGCAAGGCAAAAAGGGGTGCCAGGAGTCTTCTCTAGGGAATCTAAAGTATTAACAGTCATCACATTGCCAATATGACCTGAACTACAAACACAATCATCTAATAAGAAGAATGATAGTAGTCAAATGAGAAAATTATAGATTTTGTACCTCTCGTAATCAGTTCATATCCTACAAAATACTGCTCGATTGTGCACAACTTTTGGTAGGCATTTAGATCCAAGAGTCCTTTAAGTACTGACCAAAATTCAGCTCAAACGAACACCGTTTGACTATCCAAACAAAGTATCTACCAAAACTGCTTGGTTCCAAAATTTTGGGACCAAACTGTCAAAACATTTCTCAAATCTGATGCTTTACTCAACCAATCCTCAAACCAACTTAAGACATCAAAGTACCTTAAGCGAGGAATGAGATTACCAAATTTGGTGTGAACTCAACCATGTTGATCCTCTAATCACTGGCTTAAAGATAATTGGTTGTGTGCCATGAGATCTCGACAATTTTTTTCGCTCTTCTTTTCCTAGGATTTACCCATTGGGAAGTGTGTTTTGCACTCTCTAATTCTCTTTTTAACCACGATAGCTTTCTCACTGAGGATGGAGGCTAGGGTTTTCCTTACATGCTTCCCAAGGAACAACTTCAACCGTTGATGTAGGCACCAACTCGACGATGCGCAAGCATTAACTGGTGGGCTATTTTTTTAGGGCACAAAGCAGACTCACGTGGAGGGGCAGTCCTACATGATAAGGAAACATCTCTGATTACCCTTCTATGCTTCATCCCATAGAATCCAGAACAATCCTTTAATAGCACCATATACATAATGATATGGACTGAGACTAGGGACATGCTTTCTCTAGCTCCTTACTTAGCTGATACAGTATCTTGCACTACCCATTTGATTGTCCAAGATGGAATTGTCTTGATGACATAGGGCTCAGAGAAGAAGGCAGTACTTGCATTTCTGACTAGTTTTGTTGTTTCTTCGTCTAACATTGTTCTATGAGACATAGCCTTCGGGGCTACCAAAGAGTCATTACCTAACTAGAGACTAACTTTCCTACTGGTAACTAATCAATTGTCTCTCAACACTAAAAAGGTTCCAAATCTTCACTCTTGATAATAAAAATTGTGGTCGAAGCATAACAGATGGTCGCCATTGAAGTCAGCAGAAAGGGGTCACACCAAAGAAGGTCGGTTTGTCTACATGATCCTTATGCACCTAAAGATTGAGAACTTGGATAGGAAACTCATAAGTACCAGGTGACCTATTACAGCATATAATATCCTGGTCCATTTATCATTCGACTGATAACTTGCTCAACCTTAAGTGTGGTGCACCTTTCTGAACCAACAGAAATGACATAAGTTGCTCACTAGATGACAGACGTCATTACTGGGACCATCAAGTAGAGTCACTTGTCTACCACCTCTTGTAGTCTATTTATGTTCTTGTTAGTGACCTATTCTTCAAAGGTTAACCGTTGGATGACTCCAGGAGGAAGTCCCATTATATCTGGTTTGACATATAGATCTCTTGACACGATAAGGAGAGATAACCAAGGAGGAGCTCATGTGAAAATAACACATCAGTGTAGTTCTGCAATGGATCACAACTAGAAACCTTGATACTAGCGTCGTGCCGAGCAGCACAACCTTGTGTGCGCGCCCATAGGAGGCTCTCAGTTTTGTCGTGGCACCATAGATCGCTAATCGTGGCACCATTACTAAACATACAACCCACAAGAAATCTCATGTGGCACAAATTGGGTTGCATAGGAGCAAGCACTATGCGAAAAAGGGATAGCAAACAAAGGTAGTCATAAGGTTAGGAGTCAACAAGCAGGGGATCTAAAGATTAGAACACAGCGCAAGAGAGCATAGCCTAATTGCTAGAGACAACATAGCAGGGGACTCATGCTAAATTTCCATATACGCCTTGTGTCCACCAAGTGATTACCAGATAATGATTAACCTAAGATTTTGTCTTGCCGAGCAGCAACATGAGATCAAGACTAATAAATGTCCATAGACTTGAGAGAGTTGGAGACAAAACAAACAAGATTTGAGGGACAGAGCCAAAGCATTGACTAGGGATTCAGTTGATAAAGGAATAACATGATCTACAAGGAAAAAGGTTCTAAAGCCAGGGTAGATAGCGATTAGTGTTGCACCAGATCATCAGTAGGAGAAGGAGCAATGAGATCTAACAAGGATTTTTTAGCAGAGTCCACCTCCATAGGAGCGAGACAACCATGACACATGCAGGCATTCAAGGGAACTAAACTTGGGCCTAAGGTCAAGCAAAGGCATGGATAAAGGTCTTCGTAGCACAATGTTCAATGGATAGCAACCATGTGTATAGGCTTAGTCTCCTAAGAGAGAACTTAATTGCAAACGACAACCATGAGATTACCAAAACTTGGACGTTGTTCTAGGATAGCGCTCTTCAACACTCGTATGCTTACCGAGGATAAAAGGGGTGATAGCTATGGCATTACCTAGATAAAGAGCATCCGCACCTACATCATGGTCTTAATCAAGCATTTTGAAATACTCAATCTAATTAGCTTAAGCGACTATTACTAAGCACAAAGCTCACACCTAACAAGTAGTCATCTACAACAACATTGCTACACATATCATGCAAAACATGGTGGTAAAGTATTATTATCTTTTATTTCCTTTTTACTGAGTAGGTGGATATCTCTACAAAACAAGTTTTACTTACATTTAGCAATTTAGTTTTCAAAGGGCTAAACCTTTTGCTAACTATTAACTTGTCATCTATTTCCTTTGGAAGCAAACATACAAGGCAAAGCTAATCGCACACTATCTTCAAGCATAGCTATTCAAGCGGCATGGAACAAGGCATTTGTCTAGCTTCACACAAGGAAGATAGTAGCATCACATTGATCACAAGTTACTTAGTATTAGAACAAGGTGAGGGAAGCATATTTATGCACAAGCACAATCATGATGCATGCTCGTCCTATTCGTCCTCACAAAATTGCTAGCCTAAGGCGGCAATCATGTTCTATGTCGGTGGCATAACACATACTCTCTCGATATATAGCTAGTCGTCAACTACATTCAATCTACGCATTCATGGTTAGCATACCTACAGGCAAATTCATTGCAGCCCATCCCCACAAGAGATAAATAAGCACATAATGAAAATAGTAAACTAAGATACTCTCTATATACACATCCCCAGATATATATACTTTGGTATCCATAGCTACCCGGCAGATATACCCACAATTAAGTACCTTCATATATACATGTGTGTAACATGTAAATATTCCAGTAACCACAGCTAACTCTCCCCTAGACCGATAATTGGACGGTTATGCTCTCACAACTCACACTTACCTGGGCATAGAGGCACTTGATCCATACATTACCATTCAAGTGAATGGCATCCATACAATAGCATGCCGTATGGACGACGAAAGTAAAAATTGCAAGAAGTAAACCCCCACAGTTAGTGTTAGTTTACATATTGCCACCTAGTAGTCCTTAATTGGGCATAAAGGAGGATGTCGCTAGCATAGTGTTGCAAATTAGTTTTGACAAATTTGCCTGTAGCTAAAATTTTAGTCAAAATAGGCTTTTTGAAACAAAACTTTGTTTTGAAAACTAAGTACATGACAGTATTATGCTTAATCTTGCTCTAATGTTAGCTGTGACAGAACCACCCAATTTATACAAGATCTAGTACGGCTGTCCCCGCTAACACATTGACATGAGCATACTTTCACTTATATAAACCTGGTAGTCCGGCGAGTGTCTCAAAAGACCTCGGTAAATCAACATCACAACCAAGATCGCGTGATTAAGAAAATACACATCACATACACAGAGTTGTAGCAGAAATAATATTACAAATGAGTTCACAAATAATAGTACAAGTTGGGGTTTCAAAACCGATTAGTAAAAACAACATCTTTCAAATAATTACATTAATATAAGTTCCAAATACATTGCTAGCATAAGGGACATCCTCAAATAAAAGCATATAGATGAGAGATAACATAGAGTCACCGAGCCCACCGGCAGTTAGCCACCATCTTCAGCAGGCCAAAACCTCACCTATAACATGGTGGGATAAACCCTGAGTACTCGAATGTACTCAACTAGACATATCTGTCATAAACTAGAAATAAAATCGACTCCAAAGAGTATGCAAGGCTTTATATGTAGAGGTAGCTTGACAACAATTTACATAAAAACCAATTAACTCAATTATACAATTATAATTCTGTCATCAAGTTAATTATAACTATCCATCTCTAGATTAGCAACTATCCTGTGCCAAACATGTGGTATATCTTTATAGAGCATACAATAGTAACCATAGTAGGTGTAGTAATTCCATATTTATCCGAACCATCAACTTCCATAATACAATTACTGCGATGTTGGTACTAGCCATGTTTCTCACTATCCGAGAGAGACGGCGATTCGAATCGATTTCAACCAACTAGAAATTTATTCCTAACACAAACCCAGGTTTACCAGCCATGGTAGCCTTAGGTCACCTTTGGTACAACTCAAGTACACATTTCATGGGTTCGCCCAGCGCCACACAATCAGGGATAACCAAATGCTAGGACGTTCAGGCCTAGCCTACCCTTGGGCTCAGTCTGGCTCCCCGCACATCCTTACTACCATCTAGAGTGTGCACTCTTATAGAGTGGGGCCTAGCCTGAGTTCAGCTACTTGGCTTCACGGTCGAAATGAGTTATCCAGCCAGCTAAGTGATAGGCGTGCGTTCAATCTTGTCAAATAGCACCAACAATGGTATGGTCCTTAATCAACAAAGATGGAATCACACGAGTCAACCTACACATAGACTCTGCCCGACCTCGATTTACATTACCCTATGGTTCTTTTCCACGATAGCAAATAGAGCCAACCATGCTTCGGTATCCACCTATATCTCGCAGGTGATAGGAAATCACCTGACTTCTATCGGTCTAAGCAGGGCGAAGCATATATTCGATCCTGGACCTACATAGGGTTAAATGTTTATATATCTAGATAAGGTAGTTCCATGCATCAAGTGTTTCCAGACAACTCTTATAACCTAATGCATCAATTATAAAGGACTCGAGTAATATTTCCTAAAACGCTAGGAGACTTAGAATGCTCCGGGGCTTGCCTGGAATCCAACACAAGGTCAGTGCTTGTTAGATGACACTCGCTTGGTGAGCATCTCCTGTTTAGGCATGTACTCTAGGGATCCTTTCATCTTCGGGAAAAGTCCACCATACACCGTCTTTGAGTTCGGTTCCAACCTCACATCCTTCACGTGGTTTATCTAGCATACCTAGATGAGAT
This sequence comes from Miscanthus floridulus, assembly GCF_019320115.1. Classification (NCBI taxonomy): domain Eukaryota; kingdom Viridiplantae; phylum Streptophyta; class Magnoliopsida; order Poales; family Poaceae; genus Miscanthus; species Miscanthus floridulus. Next base: position 57,123,532 of record NC_089584.1, read on the forward strand.
GCAAGATGCAAGTGCATGAATATGAAGAATGGTTATTCATAACTGGAGATCCAGACATCCAAATAAGTTGTTTTATTCATAACTGGAGATTTAGACATCCAAATAAGTTGATCCTAGACTTTCTAGAAAGCTTATTATGTTGTCCAAAATATGTTTATTATCATCACAAGGTGATTCCTCAACTAACAAGGTCAATCAAGCACAATTGGGCACCTCTATCCAGACTTGGACAGATTCTGCCATGCAACTTCACAAGCTTATAACTGGAGATTTAAACCACCAAAAGGAGTGATATTTAACAATCTAGAAAGCTCATGAAAAGCACTACACTTATTCTATTATCTCCAAGACATGATTCAAAGCTTAGCTAAGTCAAACAATGCAATCATTCAGATCTGTACAGAGAGCATGCAAAATCTGACATTGAACTTACAAACTCTATAGCTCCTAAATTATCAGGCCTATGGTCATTAAATTTGAACACAAGCAATATTATGAAATTAGCTACAACTTTGGGATTCACTACAACCGCAGCAACCATCATTTCCACCACGAAAATAATTGCACAAGCAAAACCGCACATGCAGCCCAACAGCAGTGGTATAGAAAACTAATAGCAACTTTAGAGAAGCATAACTGGAGTTCTAGACCTCCAACAAACATGAATCATAACTTTTTGAAAAGCTTATAATGTTACCTACAACTTTCTTATTCTCCTATTAAGATGATTCTACAGTTAGCAAGGTCAATTAATCCAATGAATGAATCTCTATCTAAAACATGGACAGAAACTGATAAGCCACTTCAAACTGGTACAACTGGAGTTCTACATGTCCAATAAATGTGGTTGTAGACTTATTAGAAAGCTCAGAAAATTATAAACATCTTTGTTATAAACATCTAAAGCTAATTCTACTGTTAAAAAGGCCCCACAGTAAGAACAAGGAAACCCTCTCTAGGTTTGGGCATAAATAGCCACAGACATTTAAGCAAGTATAACTCAAGATCTACTTAACCAAAAATCATGATATTTAACTTTTTAGAAAGCTTAAGAAAAGTACTACAACTCATGTATTTTCATCAAGTCATGATTCATAACTTAACTAAGCCAATTAATTCAAATATGTAGAACTATTCAGAGTAGGAGCAAAGCAATACAGTGCATTTGTTAATTTTATAACTCTTGAAATATAAATCCTAAACTAAGGAAAATTTTTACCAGACAACAACAATCACCGGATGAGCACTGCATAAAAATTTCACATTTATTTGAGCAAAAGAACTACAGTTATGAAAAAGATAAGACACGACTAGTATTACAAACCTAACTGCATAAATTGATTTTTACAGCAAAACTTTAAACAAAATCATGCCATATGATAGATCTAGTGCATAGAGAATTTGACAAGGATTTCAAAAAGTCCTCATTTGCTATTTTTGGATTTTTCTACAATTTACTACGATTTTTGAAATTTCAGCTGATTTCCTGCAAAAAGGTCCTCAATGGCACTATTCATATGAGTCATAGGCTGTGCATTTGGGCCCCTCCTTTCCTTTGAATTTGAAAACAAGGTCCCTAGCGGGATTTTGGAGCAGAGGAAGTTGGGGCCGGCCGTGGGGGTGCTCGTCGGTGGTGGAGAAGGGGCGACGGAGCACAAGGGGGCCCGCACGCACCTGCTAGTTGTTTCGGATGGCCAGGAGGCAGCCCCAGGTGGCCCGGCCACGCACGCATGTTGTAGCCACGATGGCTGTGCCGGTGCCGATGAGCTGTAGCGACGAGCCCACTGGAGTTAGCCATGATGGCACAGTGAGGTATCGGTGGAGCTTCGACACCCTAATGTGCACTCAGAGCAAGCACAAGGAAGAAGAGAGACGACCCGAGGTGGCATGGCCACACTGAGCACATGCTAAGCAGCGGCAATGGCCACAACCTTAGCTTTGTGGGCCTCACCGTCGTTTGAATAGCGTCGTAGCTAGGTCAAGGACGTGGCTAGGGCCATGGTGGTGCTGTTGGTGCAGTGGATTGGAGCGAGGAGCGACAACAGTGATGCGGCGGTGCTCGGTGTGGTGCTCCTAGCGGTCGCCTGTGCTTGAACTAGGAATGGGGTGGACAAGGGAGGCTGAGGAGGAACTGAGGGACATGGACGGTGAGACAGCGCTGGCTCAGCTCATAACATCGACGCATTGCGGCATGTGGGGGCAGCGCCGGTGTACGGCTCCCATGCGGCGCGAGCATCCAGCGATCGTTGAACCTGATTCAAAAGCCTGAAGGAGCCACAATACTACCTCAAAAATACGCCTAAAACCCAAAGATCGTCCATCCGTAGCTCCTAAACCACAACGAGTTAACAAAAACTCTATTAGTAAAAGTTGTAGATCTACATATCAGCTCCAACTTTTCTTAAGTGATCTAGGTATAATTCGCAAAGGTGAGCAATTTGCATCATCACAAAGTTAGGCACATCGAAACTATAAACTCACTTTGACTTAGAAAAATTCCTAAGTTCCAAAAACAGTACAATGTTTATTTTTGTGAGCTCTAAACGACCAAGTTAAGCATTGAATTAGCTCATGACCCAAAAATAAAAGTTGTTGATCTAATCAAGTACTACAACTTCGCTTAAGGGTTCACTGCCATGCAAACATTCTATGATATAGTTCAACTTAGGTCAAACATACAACTTGAAAATGATGATTTACACTATAGATATGATTTAGAGACCAAACTAGCCTTAGTCATGAATACTAAAGTAGTTCCAAGTGGCATTCTAAACCTGTTACAAGCATTCTTAAGGTTCCACAATCATTTCATACATTGGTCACATGTAAATCCTAGGTCAAACCAAGCATATCATCACTTAGGAGCTTAATTAGGAGAAGTGATCCACATGAACATTGCTTCAATAGGCATTCTAAGTGTAGCTAAGGTATTTTAGTGATCAACATCAACCACATGCACTCAGTCACACATGATCATAAGCATATTGTAACACCCAGGTGTTTGTCACCAGTTAAGTAGTGGGTTTGAGCTCAAACATGACAGATTAAGTGATGATGAATATGTCAAGGTCAAACCTATGGAAATGAGCCCCAACCTAAACTTGAATATTGCACCCTTGCTTTATATATAGGCCCTTTTCAAGATATATGCTTGGCTGGCGTTATTGGAATATTTTCATGTGCCTCACATCAATTTCCACCCACATGGATGATTGGAAAAGTTGCATGGAGTTTGGGATCAAGAAGTCACATGAAATGATAAGTTATAATCTTTCTTGGATTGCTCTATTAAGTGAATGAAATGATATGTCATCAAACAAACATTTCAACCTTGCTCAAATAGCTCTACTTACACTCATGAACAAAAGTCATGAAGGGTTCGTGTTGAGCAAAGTTCAAGAAAATGCCTCAATCGGTCTGAAACTCTAATTTAAGCTTTACCGTGATGCTACTTTGACCTATGTTGACCAATCACTTACGGTGCTTGCATGGAGTTGCACCTTAAATAAAAGTTGAAGTTTGAGTAGAGAATAACAAACTTTGTTTTTGGACCAAGAGCCAGATCAACTTCGAACTAAGTCAAACCGAGGCTCAAACTTTGAATCTACTGCTGTTTTCAGAGTCCGAAAAATTTGCTAAGTCTGTGTAACTGAAAACTGAATTTCTAGTTTCATGAGCCCTACTTTGCAGCTCTCTATCTTCCAATATAATCTGAGTTTGACCAAAACCCCTAAAGCAAAGTTGGAGACCTCATGTAGCTTTGAAACTTATATTAGTGTAGGTTTCGCTAATTCGCGTTGGTTTGGGAGTTTGAGGGAGTCGAAGTTTGTGTTTCAGTCATCATTTTGCGGTAGTATTGTTCCTTCTGTCTCTGTAACGTCTGAAGCTCAGCTCGTCATGGCCGACCGACTGCTGGAGCACAACGCCGCGTGGCGTCCTCGCTCTCTTACATGTCCGCCACCGCACCACCTGCTATTCGGATGTGAAGAGGCCGAGCCTGAGCACACGCCTCCCTCCTCTCCATTCTACTCACTTTCTCTCCCGTTGCTCGGTCTCCTCCTGTCCATTTCACTCGCCATGCTGGGAGCTCACAGCTACCGTCGCTCCCTCCTCCAACCTTTCCACCTCTCCATCTCGTGACGGCCATGCTGCTCCTCCTCAGCCGTCCGTCGCTAGAGCGTCGCTGCTCACCGCCATGGCCGCCCGCCTCCAGCCACCAGTGCTGTCCTGCTGCTCGGCTGCTGCGCCACTACTGCTGCCTGCAGCTTGGGCCGGCCAGGGCCAGGCGTGGCCTTAGCTGGCCGTGGCTAGGCCAGGTAGCCCTCCTCCGCTGTCGCCGGTATGGCCTCCTCCGGCCGAAATCGCGAGCTCCCCGACAGCCTCCTCTGCTTTGATTCACATGGAGGGCTTCACGCAACAATTAGGAGAAAGGGAGGGTCCTATCTGCAATGTTATAGACTCATATGAATAGTGCTCCTAGGGACCTATTTGTTTTAAATCGGCTGAAAGTTTGGAAAATCATAATAAATCATAGGAAATTCGTAAAATAGAAAATGAGGACTTTTTGGAATCCTTGTGAAATTTTCTATGCAGTAGATCTATAATATTTCAGGTTTTAGTTTAAAGTTTTAGCTGTGAAAATGGATTTATGCATCTAGGTTTTCAATTCTAGTTGTATTTGTCTTTTTCATAACTACAGTTGTAGGGCTCCAAATGAAGTGAAATTTTTGTGGCATGCTACTCATGTGATGTTTGATGTGTGGTAAAAATTTCATGGTCATTGGTTGCTGTATGAGTGAGTTATTAGTTTATCTTGCTCTCACATGATTTCTTGCTTTAGCAACTTCTCTTTTTCATAGAGGTTGCTATACATATTCAAATGGAGTGAAATTTATACAGTAGACTATTGAATGGATATGTGAGCCACTGTAATTTTTGTAGAATTTATTGTATACTTTTGGTATATGTTCATTAAGTCACCTTGTTATCTAAAATAAATTAAGAAATGTATTAAAAGAATTTATTTGGTCATGGACACTAGGTTTTCTGGTGTTCTTTAGTCATGTGTGAAATGTTGGTAAAGTTGGTTTTGCCCAATTATGTGTTTGCAACATAAGTTAATAATTATTTTCTTGCCGATGTGGTTTATGGACAGATCTGGGAACTTAGCAAAGTTCTTCATGATAATGTGCTTTGTTGTGAAACTTGTTTATACAAAAGTTGTAGATAATTCATGTATCTAGCTGCCGTTAAAATTTGGTGTCATTTGGCCAAGTAGTTTAAGAGTTACAGTTGTTTAAAGTTGGGTTATACAATTGATTGCTCTCTGTCTTGTTTAGACCAGTTTCGGTAAATGTATAATTTCGACCTACTTAACTTGGGAATCATGCTGTGATGGTTATAGATGAAATGTAGATAATTTCATAAGCTTTCCAAAATGTCTTCTTGCAAGTCATTTGGATTTGTATAACTCCAGTTATAGCTAAATCTTGTAGCTGCTGTTTGCATGTCTAGAAATTGGCAGATTCCAATTATAGTGTTTGCTTGTATATTGTTAAGTGTGACTTATGCCTTGAATGATGACTGAGTTAGAGCACCTGAGATCTTGGGAAACTTGTGTCATGCTTGGTGTTGTCGTCTTCTTTGCCATCTTAGCATGATAGATTGTGTGATGTTTAAGTAAGCATCGCAAAGTACTTAAGTGTGTTAGTGTAAACTATGCTTGTCTTGCTTGCTATTTTGTGATGCGTCTCATGGTACTATTCTTTATATTTATGCACTTGTATATTGCATCTCATCTAGGTACGCTAGATGCACCACGTGAAGGATGCGATGTTGAGCCAAACCCGAAGATTTGGTTTGGTGGATATATCCCGAAGATGGAAGGACTAAGCAAGTGACAGGACCGAAGGTGTCACCAAGACAGTGCAAGCTAATTGAACTGACTTGTGTCAGATCCCAGGCAAGCCCCGGAGCATTCTAAGTCTCCCATGTTTTTACAAATATCTTGAGTATCTTTTATTGTTGATGATGCATTAAGTACAGGAATTGGTTGGAACCAATTGTTACATTATATCCTTACCTTGTCCAGATAAAATCCTATGAATCCTAATTAAGTGTAGGATCGAATGATGCTTAGCTATGCATAGACTGGTAGAAGTCGGGTGATTTCCTGTCACCTGTGAGATGTAGGATGAGCTCTGGTCACGGTTGGCTATATTTGCTATCGTGGGAAAAGAACCACATGTTAATAATGAATGGAGACCGGACGGGATGACAGTAGTGCAACAACAAGGCATGGAGGTCTTGGGTGTGAATCTATCCCCGTCTGTGTCATTTAAGGACCGATTCGCTGTACGTCCTCAGGTCATGTTGAACGCAGCCTAACACTTAGCTGGCTGGATAAGTCGTTCCGACCGCGAAGCCGAGTAGCTCAACTTAGGCTAGGAACGCGAGCAGTGGCGGCATTCTGGAGGTAGTAAGGATGTGCGGAGAGCCATTGGCATAAGCCCAAGGCGGGTTAGAGTCCCGAACAACCTTGGCAGAGTGGTTCTCTGAGAATGCCGATCTGTTCGGACTCACGACTCCTGAATTGTGCCAAAGGTGACTTGTTTGTGACCCTGACGGGGAAAGCAGGGTTTGTGTTAGGAATACTCCTCCAGCTAGATAGGATTCAATTCGAATCGCCGTCTCTCCCGGATAGTGAGAACTTGACTTGAGCAGCGGCAACGTAGATTCACTAAATATAAAGATATGGTTAAATGATGATGATAATGATGATGAGAATGATGATGAGCCATGAAATACCTGATACGGTTATTATTGTTTGCAACTAAATCAAATGATTGATTAGTACAGGTGCTAATATAGATGGTAGGAAATGGCTAAAAGTCACTGCTAGTACAGGTAAATAATGCAAATGGTTACTCAAGCTTTTATGCAAAAAGGTTGTCCAGCAAGATCCACTGATAAAGCCTTGCATACTCCTTGGTGTCATTTATTTTTGGTTTATGACGGATAAGTCTAGCTGAGTACATTCTCGTACTCAGGGTTTATTCCCCCTTGTTGCAGATGACGTGCTCTATAATAGCTACTTCAAGTATTGTCTCCACCCTGCGGGGAATGAAGACTAGATCATGGGCATGATCTTCTATGTTATCTTATCTTGTTGCTTTTGCTGGATATGACTATGGAGCTGGCTCGTATTTGAACTAAGTGTATGTGAGGGTCTCAAACTACTTTGTTTCCGCTATTTGTGAACTCATTTTGTAATAACTATGTGAACTCTAATGTATGAGGTACTTATAAACTACTTGTGAAATGGATGTAACATGTGGCTTGTTATGTTGAATTACTATTATCTTGGTTGTATGCAAGTTGGTTTGAAATCCCTCATGGTTTCAGTTGACTACTGGGTTTATATGGGTTCAAGTATGACGGTTTGACCACTCCGGTGATTGCTTTCATACTTGTGCTCTTATAAATTGGTCGGTTCTGTTACACATATACACATAGGGAAAACATAGAATAACAAGTCATGTTTCACATGTTCTCATTCACCCAATTAAAGCAATCCGAGAAAGATTATAACTTATCATTTCATGTGACTTTTTGATTCCAAACTTCACAAAGCTTTTCCAATCATCCATGTGGGTGGAAATTGATGTGAGGCACATGAAAGAAGCACCTTCAACATTACTTAGGTGTATATCTGAAAAGGGCCAATATGCAAGCAAAGGTGTGTTGCCCAAGTTTACGTTGGAGCTCACTCTTGTAGATTTGATCTTGACACCTTCATCACCACTTAGTATGCCATGTTTGAGCTCAAACCCATTGCTTAACTGGTGACAAACACATGGGGTGTTACAACCATTCCTTGCTAAGAAGGATGATCCAGGAGTACCCACGATCGAGTGTACCATTAGACAAAGAATATTCCATAAGATCTTCTACGACATTAGGTCAGGTGTCAATATAATGTCCAATGTAATGTATGAATACTTATTCAGTGATGAACCTTTGTTCCATACATATATGCAATTGTAGATGGCAAACCACTCAATCTGATTTCTAGAAGGAATAGCAAAAGATGTCATGATAGAATACATGATCAGTTTGCCCCTATTGATTTCATGGTTCTAGACATGGGTGAAGAAGAAGATGATACGCCCATCATCCTTGGAAGACCATTCCTCAACACAACCAATGCAATCATCTATGTTGGATCTAGACAAATCCACTTCTAGTTCCCTAGAGGGAAGGTACGCTGTTATTTTAATAGTTATACCACTTATGAGCAGCCAAAGAAGTCCCACTCTAACATCAATCATACCGAAACCAAAAGAATCAATCCCCAAAGAAAAGTTGGGAGGAAGATGAGGAACCTGAAGAAATTGTAAAAGATGAACCTACTCCAAGTCAAGTCCACAGACCAAGCAGGTATGGAAAGAGAAGGTGACATCACCATCAGAGACACCATCAGAAGATGTGCAGCCATCTGGGTCTCCATCGTTGAGACCAAATGATGCACCTAAAAAGTGAAGGACTTTTCTCCAGCCAAATCCTATCCAAAGGACTTAAAAATTCAAACCCTATCCGTGAGGTAACATCAGTAGTTATCCATATTTACTTTTTATTATTTATTACACCCCAAAATTCCTATTTTGGATTGTTATTAGAAAACACTAAATAAAATAAAGGATTTAATTTTTTTTCTAAAATATTCCTAGATTTTATTAGTTGTTGTCGTTGCAAAATGAGAAAAATATGGATTTTTAAAACTTTTACAAAGTAAAAGAAATGGGTGATTTGTTTGTTTACTTGTGTGCCTTTGCTTTGTCTTTGATGTGTGAAGAAAAATGAATTTATAAAATTCGAGCAAACCATGATTAGGTCCCTTCGGTTTTTGGAAAATAAAGCTTAAAAAGTAGTATTTCCAAAATAAGTTCTAATTTGAGTTTAAAAAACTTTTAAAATCTGCTTAATAGAAATGGAGTTTTGGTTTTCAAAATAGTCTAAAAGCAAGATCAAAAAATAATCCCAAAATATGAATCAAATTCGAGCAGAAACCCTTCTCAAAAATCCCTTTTCAAAATTAGGAAAAGTTTTTCCTTTTTCCTTTTCTTCTTTCTGTTGATTCTGGCCTGCCTCTGCTTGTAGCCTAGCTTGGCCCACCACCACGGCCCAGCCATGAGCAGCAGTCGCAGCTAGCACCCCGGCCTGCCTTGGCCACGCACATGCCTAGCTCTAGCGGCGTAGCCCCCTCTAGCCCATAGCCCCTGCCAGTTGGACCCCACATGCTAGCTGTGCCATGAGCTGCTACTAGCCTAGCCCCATGCGTTAGCGGGAGTAGCCCTTCTTCCCCGCTGCTCTACATCGCATGGATGCCATTGTAGCTATCGGTTCACCCTTGTGCGCTTCACGAGGATCCCTGCCACCTATTTAAGGAAGGTCTCTAGTGCGTTGTGCCCCGCTTGGAAGCCTAGGGAAGCCACCGCTGCCACCGCTAACTATAGCATGCCGCCGCCATAGCTATGCACCCAAGCTTAGCTCCATTGTTGTTGATCTTCACCATGGCTATGCATCAGTCGACTATAGCAGGTTCACGAGCTTCGCAGCAACTAGACGAACCCATCGCTATTGATCTCTCTCCCTCTCCCTCTCTGCTGTGTGCACGTGCTCACTAAAGTATCACCACCGTGCCTGGTCCGTCGCACCACGTCTACCACCGGCTCTGGCCATCGCCTACCATGGGAAGCTACCCCACTAAGTTCACCGCCCCATGCACTCTGCTCTTGTGCCAACAACATAGGTTCTAGTGCCTCATAGTGCCACCCTAGTGTGATCGCCGCCACCACGCAAGGTGCCCCTGTAACACCCTAATTGTTAGGCTGGCATAATTGCACTTGCATTGCATGAGCATAAGCATCATTCATTCATGCATAAGCATTTTCTTATGAAACATACTATTGTTCTTCTATGTTTCATTGTATGTATGCTTTATGATCATGTGTGGCTAATGCAAGTGTCGGGGACCAATACTAGGGTACCCGAAGAGGAGGAGCTAATAACCATCAACGTTGATTCATCTGAGCCATCAAGAGCGTGACTACCCTCTTGCTAGGCTCTGCCTCATCTAACCACCAAGGCTATGGGCTCTGCCTTGGTGGACACTTAGGTCGTAGGCTCCATCTCACCCAACCCTTAAGGGTTGGCTCTACCTCGGCTATCCTCCAAGGGTTGGCTCTGTCTCATCTAACCCCTAAGGGTTGGCTCCACCTCGCCCGATGTCTGAGGGCTAGCTCTGCTTTGCCCAATGTCTGAGGGTTGGCTTTGCTTTAGCTGACTCTCGATGATAGGCTCTGCCTCACTCAATGTTTGAGGGTCAGCTCTGCTTCGGCTAACTCTCGAGGGTAAGCTCCACATCGGCTGACTCCCAAGGGTAGACTCTGCCTTGGCTGACCCCCAAGGCTTGACTCTGCCTTAGCCAATGTCTAAGGGCTAGATCCACCTCGCTCGATCCCTCAGACATGGTTCCTAATGGAAGCTCACATTACCGCTAACCACTACGGGCTAGAAAGTACTACTCAAGGTCAAACTTCTAGCATCGTGTAGGGGGCAGTCACATCTCAGCATGACCCTTCCCCATGACATGTCATTATGGGGAACTCACATCGCCCACAATGACGGACATGTGGTCACTATGCTGCCAACTCCCTACCTAACCCCCATCCAACATCAGTCAACTGATAGTTGGCGCGCTAGACGTGTAATATACAAATTTACACGTTGGTGTTTACTCAAAACACTGATAGTTGGCACACCTGGTAGGGGCTTTTGCGCATCTCAACATCAACACCAGGCCTCAGATGGCTAATCACAACGTCAGCTGGGTCCATGGCGCACGAGTATGCTTTGGGAACCTAGATTTTGTCATCATGATGGAGGGAGAGTTGGTGCGGCTTTCCACTGCCACACAAACCCTCCTCTTCACCAGCCTTGACATAATCATCGAGGCGCCTGAGGGCTACGGCTGCCTACACCAGAGGTCTGCACCCTCGAAAGCAATCAGCTCCTCAGCTTCGACTATAGAAAGCCACGCACCATGATTATGGTGCACGAGCGTCTCGAGCTCCACCATGATGTGCGTGACACCCTCGATGCTCGTAGACATGAAGCTCCCTCAAAACAGCCCGATGAGGATGTACCAGTCCATCAGGTCCAATAGGGCGGCGAGCCGTGTACGGTGGTTCTGGTGCATGAATTTCTCAGCCTCCACCACAACGCCCGTGACACCCTCGACACCCGTAGGCATGCCAGTGGCAATGCAAAGGAGGGGGCTAGCTATGACTACCATCCACATTGTGGCAGACGCTATGATAGCGGTGAGGGCCAAAGCCCAAGCCCCGACTTGATGGGATCTCAGGCCTCTGGCTGACACACCCTTAAGGGCAAGGCAAAGTAGGATGAGGACGCCGATGAAGGTGCCTCCAAGCCTCCCAACAAATGGAAGAACAAGCGGTAGCGTGGGAGCTCGCTAGTGGCCAACACCGATCACATAGGGGCCGGAAGCCTACGGAGCGCAGCCCAAGCCACTTCGAGAAGCTGCTTGAAGGGCCATGCCTGAACCATGCTTTCCCCATCAAGCACCTATACAAGGACTGCATTCTTTTGAAGCAGTTCTTGTCTAGAAGCTCTAATAAGGGGAACATAGGATGAAGCTAGCTAGACGAAGCACGCGATGTTGCCCTCCTTCACTCGGCCAAGTATGCAAGGACTGCCATAAGCTCTCCGCGCTATAGGAGGGACTACACGTCATCATGGAGGTGCTCCAGCCAGGCACCTCCAAGCTCAAAACCATCAATGGTGAGGTCTTCGTCGAACACCAGTCACTTTTACCCTTAATAAATGCATACTTTCTCTTATTATTAGTTTTGTTGTCGAACACCCCGATCTTTTGTGACACTCAACCCAGCAAATGGCGGGGGATTGGGCCTCACTTGGGGACTAATAAGGGCATATCTATTCGGTAGATAATCTCTATGTCTGACCCTTTCTCATGATTAAGACCCAAAAGTGAAGTTTGCGGAAATAGACCCTAAGTAAAACTGGTCGGACCGCAAGAAACCTATGCCCTAGCGGCTATGGCACCCTTGCTCACCAGCGTAATCAGAGTTTCATTTCCGCACCATGGGCTTTTTTGGCCTTAGCCGTGGAAAGGGCCGGTACGCATTCAAAAGTTTGTCCGCCTAGCAAACATTCTCTGTACCCAACCCCCTTTCATGTTAAGACCTAGGAGCTAGGTTTGTGGGAACAAGCTTTGAATATAACTAGTTGAGCTTTAGGAAACCTATGCCCCAGCGGCTATGGCGTCTTGACTCATTGGTGTGATCAGAATTGGCTCACCCGCATCTCGAGCTTTTATGACTTTAACGACAGAAAGGGTTAGAATGCACTAATCTTCCTACACAAAAAGGGGAAAGAGCTAAAAAAGTTGTTTGCTATAACAAAATTTAAGAGCTGGACCATTTATTACAAGTTCTCCACCTAGCTTATCTGCCTAAATAAATTCTTGCATGGGATGTCCTCATCCTCTATCTCCATAGGAAAGTCTTGTCTCTGTAGGTAACACAAGTTGATTAGATGGCTTGGCCACTATAGGGAAATAGATAGGGAGCAGTTGGATGCCCTGCACGGGTTATGCCAACCCTATCGCAAAAGATGGACCCAGATCCCGCTCAATCATGTCCGAAAAGTCTTGTCTCAGTAGGTAACACAAGTCGATCGAACGACTTGGCCACTATAGGGAAATGGATAGGGAGCAGCAGGACGTCCCACGCGGGTTATGCTGACCCCAATGCGAACGACAGACCAAGATACCACTCGATCATGTCCGGTAAGAGCTCCCCAAACCCATCACTCTTACCATCAAAATAATCCCATGCCTAGGTCGACCGAACAACTCTAGAAAGCTACCGAGATACGAGCGCATGCCTATTCAAAATCTTCTCAGCGATGGATCCGCCGAGCAATGGTTCATCTTCAAAGGCTATGGGCCACCTTTGGTAAGTGCGATATGGAGCTAAAACCGCTCCTATAGCCCATTAATGCCTACGAGTTTGAAGGCTAGCCCACCACTGGGTTCACAGCCGCTCTAGGGCACCATAGAGTGAGGGGAGGTTAAGGACGGGCCCGCTAGTGACCAATACCCAAAGCACGTGAAGTACCATGGGCATCCCGACCCTCATTTCAAGTCTTGGATGATGCAAGGCCCATGGTTTTTCCCTGAAAGAAAGGCATCAAGCCCATGGACCAGTCGAACAGATCCGAGAACTATATGGATTAGCCACCAAGAATCTAGAGTCAGTCACCAGCTGACCTTGAACTAGGCGCCCACGAATGAGATGCCGAGGCTCCACTTGAACAAGCCTAATAACAACTAACCAAGCACCATGCTCCGTCCAGCAAGGAAAGCATGACATGCCTCAACCCCTCTATTCTAGAGAATGGACGCATGAGGGATGACGATCACAAGGCAAACTGACCCCCCGATCGGACCCTTGCTATGCACGGGGGCTTGGGGGCTCGGCATCGCACAGAGACAGAACCCACGGTCACAGACAAACAATGAGTCATCTTTGGTTGTGGAAACCGAGGGTGAGGTGACTCATGAAACACGGCTGACCCATATTGAGCCCCATGAGGCTCGGGGGCTCGAGCCGCCCGACCCTAAATCAGGAGACTAGGCTTTGAAGGCTGGCCCATGGTGGGCCTGAGGCCACCTCACATTGAACAAGAGATAGGGGAGAAATCGGAGATGAGCCCCAGTAGCCTTCACTTAACCCACCTAGAAGTAGACAGGGTCATCTCAACCTTCTTGTTCGATCCTAACTCCCAGTCGAGAACATAGAATCCAAATTGAGGAGGCATCTGTTGGAAGACGGGTTAAGGAGCAGTGGAATGCCACATGAGGGCTTTGCCAAGCTTGTTGTGAATAACGGACCTAGATTCCACTCGAACATGCCTATTAGCGAGCTCACTGAGCATGCCACTTGAGCCATCGAGGCAAGTGACATTAGCGCAACCCCTCTGGTTGTGGAAACCACAAATGGGGCAACAATCACAAAGTCAAGCCGACCCTTGATCGAACCCCCGCTACGCATGGGGCTCGAGGAAAGTTGGACATGCAAGGAGACCAAATGCGTGGTCGCAGAACGATAGCTCGGATGCTAGGGAGGGGTACATATAAAAACAAGAGACACTTTCTCCTACTAATTTCCCTATCCTCTCCTCAATCTTTAGTGACACTCGACCCTAGGAATGGCAAGGGGTCAGATCTCACTCGAGGGCTAATAAGGGTATAAATACACCCTTTCTAAAATAGTCACCATGCCCGACCTCTTCCTCATGTTAAACCTAGTGGCAGGGTCTATGAAAACTAATGATTGAGCATGGCTGGTTGGACTACAAGAAACTTACGCCCCTGTGGCTACAACACTCTTACCAGCTGTTAATGCAAAAGTGGATCTGCAAACACAAAGGGCTAATATCCAAATCGATATCCAAAGCGTGCCAATCGATTTGACCTGTTAATCGACAAGGATGAAGATACGAGCACTTTGGTCCTGACAACAGCGATATGCCCAGAAGTCACGGCCAAGAGGTACTCACGTGGAACTCGAGAATCGCCGAAGGTCGCACTAAAGCTATGCAACTCGCTGAATCAATGAGAACTCGTAAAAAGGGAAAATATGCAAATTGACGAAATCGCCGAAAAGTAAGTAGATGCAAAATAGGAGTAAAAATTGGTTTTGATATTGATTGATGTATATTACATTGCCCCTCAATCTATATTTATACCCTGATCTAAAGAGACATAACCAAACACAACTAGGACACTAAGTCCATATCTAAGAAAACACGTGACTCTTACATGAATCATACTCTAACAAATATAGAAAAGGAAATCAACTCCTATATATTTCCCTGCCCGCCTTGATTACAATGGAAATCTCACCGACCTCCTCTCCATCGGCATACTTCCTGTTCCATCGGTAGTAGTCTTCAAGCCTTCCTTCATCGGCATCGACAATAACATTTCCAACCTTATCGGCAACACTCGAGTCTAAATCAACCTCTCCATCGATCACCACCATTCATCAGCAACCATCTTTACAAGCTGATTTTCATCGGCTGTCAATGTATACAGTAACTTTCCTCCTGTCGATTAGCCCACTCTGATCATTTTGACACGTGCAAAAAATGGTGTCAACACATGCCCCCCAATTTTGGAGTATAAAACCATTAATGCTCCAAAATTTACTCCAGATAACGTTTGCCTTCGCCCAACTACCGTAACTCATCCTTCAAGCCAAAACTTGATCTGTTATCAAATCTAATCAAATCTAATCCTGATTCACGCACCTCAGTAAATATCGCACAATTGCCAACCACTCCTGTCTTGATTATGGTTAAGATACCGAAACAATAATCCATCGGCAAGATCCTAACATAATAATGCCGCCACTTTTAGAATTAAAACATCCTGTACCGATACTTCTTCCAAGTCATGATTACTTGCCATCAACTCATCTGTACAATCCCCTGATTATCGTGCGAATAGTTACCATATCCATCTGAACCACCTCGACCTACATGCGCGCGGCATAGAGATAAGTCCAAAATACCCCTACTCCAATCGGCCTATAAATAGATTTCTCCAGAACGCTCGTCTTCTACCCTCAGACTCCAATCTTTGACATTTTCTCTTTCCAGCGGTGACTCCGACAAACAACTGCGTGACCTCAACCAACAAGAACTCTTCTCCAGCATCAACCTTGAGTCTTCGGCTCATGCCCCCATCTTCCTCAAGATAATGGCAATCAACTTCGACGTCCCTGTGGTTCGTTCCACTTCCATTACCTTTTACCTCGATTCCTCTGGTCTTTGCGAATACATATGGTTAGTAATTTTTCTTTTCTTTTGTTCTCTGGATCCTCTAAACTTAGGAACTGCACAACAAATTAGTTATTCCAACCGATCAGCCGCATGTCCAATGCCTAGGACCAATGGGCAACCCAGATCCAACTGATCTGATTAATGCAGAGGTTAACAGAATCTCCTTTAGAGCCCAAAATTTCTCTCTAAATTTATGGAAAGATACATTCTGATCTTGGCCCAAAACCACCAAAGGGTGGAAAGATTGGTACTTGAGGGTTAATAGGTCGATGCAAGTACACTAGGCAGACCGGAAGCTAGACCAATGATTAGGCTATCTATTGCCGATATGCAGAAGAATGAGTCAATGATGATTGCAGCTGCTTACTTCTGGTCAGACACAACAAACACTTTTATGTTTGGACATGGCCCAGCTACTCCCACACTTGTCGATGTCTACATGCTCATTGGTTTGGATATTTCAACTGCCGATGAAGGCTCCATCTATGGCAGAAAATCTGAATATAGGGTGAATACCCGCAACATTGGCGGTTGGACAGGATACATTCAAGAATGCTAGAAGACCGGGACAGTTAACCAGAGGGAACACGCCACATTCTTGAATATGTGGTTAGAAAAATTCATCTTCTGTGGTCGATCAGTAGGACCAACCAACGCCTTCCTCCCCATGGCTGAACTCTTGGCCAATGGTGTAAGGTTCCCTCTTGGCCGATACCTTCTGAGCTCCACTTATCATCTTCTTCATCAAGTGTCTTAGAAACTTTTGCTTGGTGAACCCATCGGCAACTTAGGAGGCCCGTGGTGGTTTATCAACATGTGGCTGAATACCCATATGCACAAACGTTTGCAATGGGACTTCTTTGCCCAACAATTCCCATGAGAAATCGCTGAAGACCATGTGCTTGGGGATGAGGAATCGGCAACACGCTCACCCCTCAATTTTGGTGAAGCCGTAATTGTCCTCCCTGGAACAGAGGCCAATGAAGACCAGATCGGCAGATTCTTCCAAAGCTTCTACAATGGGCTTTCTCGTGATCATAGGGCCTAGGTACCTTATATTGACGAAGAAAACAGATTCCCCCTTCTTTTCAACTTTGCCGATGACACTCTGAACAGGATAACGAACTCATGATGGCCATCATTACTCCCAGGGCAATCCTAGTAAACACATTCGGTAGCGAGAAAAACACCAATATCACGTATGAGTTTTACAATCCATCAGCAGTATCCCATCAATTGGCTTTTGGGCAACTGCTAATCAAACTTTGTTTTGCTGATGTGATCAAACCCAGAGAAACAATCACCAGCGGAACGGATTGGAGCAAGGTAGTGTGACTCTCCCCCGATGCCGATACTACAGATGTCAATCTATCCATCTGGACACCAATATCTTTCATCACCAAGTCATATAAGCAATGGTGGCGAGAGTGGAGGGAACAACTGTTTGCAACATCTACTCACACATATTGGCACATGATCGACCCTGAATATGCCATTCCTGATGATGCAGTAAGTTTCTTTTAACTCTCTTTTGCTTTTTCCTCTCATATATCGGTAACTAACCTTCTCGTGATAGGTTAACAACCCAGCACCAGCTATGAGCAAAAGTGGGAAACCCTTCAATCTTCGGCCTGTTTCCCTGATATCACCGATCGGCTACAATGCCCCCACCTTAGCTGCTTTGACTCACTAGAAGACCCATGCCAAGACCATCACCTCCAAGTCCAAATTGGCTACAGCTAGGGCCACTCCATCGGCTACTGCTACAACCCTGGTCAAGGCATTCAAGGTAACAACCTTGTTTATTTCTACTCATGCCGATCACAAACTGTATTAACATTAATCATCAGGGGGTAAGAGCCGCTGCTGGATCGTCATCGGCAATTCCTCCGATATCAAGCACCACTTCTTCTGACAAACCTTCAGAGGTATCCCTTTGATTTCACATTTTATCTATTAAATATCATACCTTACACTTGTTTTGCAGCAACAAATGGGTACATCGGCAAGCATACTAGATGTCCAAGCTTCACAACCAACAAGTGCCGATGCCCCCTAGCCAACCGTTGCTGATGCCCAAGCAAAGCGCAAAGCCTTAACAGATGCCGAGGCACAGCCAAAATGATAGAAGTCCATGCCGATCCCCACATCTGCCCTAATGTCATCGGTCATCATACCCCAAGAGCCAACCACCGACGAGGTCACAGAGGATATCCCATCGGCAAGCTCAGCCGATCCTCCACACGGCATACTCCAGGCTGCTTCCTCCAGTCAAGCACAGGAAATTGCCTTGAAACAGGTAAACTGATTGACCTAGTCGATTTATAATACTCATACTTATCCTTAACTAACCTCCTTTTCTTTTCCTCAGGAACAAGACTCCCCAAATAGCCTATTCTCCTTTGCCATTGACGTTTCTGACGATGATAGAGAGGAAACAAGTTCTTCCCTTGCACTGGGAACAATATTGGCAGAAACTAAGTCCAAGTTGGAAGCTCTTCTGAACTTGTTATAGCAAGATACCGCCCAACTGGTAGATGACTCGGACCTCGCAAAGGCAATTTTCAAAACAATCCATGGCCAGGTCCCTGCTGATGTTGAAGAAGTACTCTTCCTAGTAGCCCATTTAGAAAGCCGCCAACTGCAATATCAATGGGCTGCTCAACGCATTGCCGATAGAGCAGCTCAGGCTCAACTCAAAGAAGAGATGCTACAACTGAAGCAAATTGCTGATGAGAAGCACAAGGGTATCGGCAACTTGTAGACTTCGGGCGCTGAACTTAAGCAGAAAATCTTAGATTTATCGGCAAAGAAGATGGCTCTACTGGCCGAATTGAAAGAAGTCGAAGAAGCCTTAACTCATGCTCAACAAGAAGAAAGCCAGCTACCCAATGCCATCAAGGCCCTTCAGCAAGAAAGAGACACCCAGGCTTGCAAAGCCTTGGCCATGAAGAAAAAACTCAAGCCTGTGGAGGGTGTTGCCGATGAAGACATCAAAGAAATGAAGGAAGTCGACCAGATTTGCCTGCGTGCGATATTAGCTATCCAATCCTTGTTAAACTTGTAAATCTTGTCTATTGCATCGGCACTTTACGAGACATTGACATCCTTGTATAATTCTAGTCGATAGGACTGTTATCGGCACTTATACTTTTATGCATCCATCCAGATACTAGGGTAATATTTCTTTAAATATTTTCCATTTAATGCTCTGGGAAACACGACCCCTTCGAGGGTTTCTAGAATATATGCGTTACTAGGAACAGACTGATTTATCCGATATGGACCTTCCCAATTAGGAGACCACTTTCCGAACTTTGAACTTTTAGTCCCAATCGGTAAAATCAATTTCCAAACTAGATCTCCATCGACAAACTCCTTTACCTTCACCTTCTTGTCATACCATCTAGCTACTCTTTTCTTATTTTCTTCAATGCTAACTAGAGCCCTTAACCGATGACTCACCACATCTTCCAACTCATCCTTCATAAGAGTATCATAATCATCGGCTGTCAGCTAATTTTGAGAACGTATTCACCTAGAGCCAGTTTTAATTTCCCAAGGCAATACTGTGTCGTGTCCATATACTAACTGATAAGGTGTTACTTTGGTTGCACCATGACATGACATCCGATATGACCACAAGGCTTCATTTAATACTGTATGCCACCTCTTAGGATTTTCTTTAATTTTGCGCTTAATGAGTTTGATGATCCCTTTGTTAGAAGCCTTAGCCTGACCATTAGCTTGAGCATAATATGGAGAAGAATTTAAAACTTTAATTCCCATACCTACAGCAAACTCATCAAATTCTCCTGATGTAAACATAGTACCCTAATCGGTAGTGATAGTTTGAGGAATACCAAATCAGTAAATAATATGCTCTTTCACAAAATCGATCATATTAGCCGATGTCACCTTTTTTAAAGGAATTGCCTCAACCCATTTTGTGAAATAATCGGTAGCAACCAGAATAAATTTATGTCCTTTGCTCGATGGCAGATAAATCTGACCGATGAGATCGATAGCCCATCCCCAGAACGGCCAAGGTTTAATTATAGGGTTCATAGCCGATGCAGGCACTCTTTGAACATTACCAAACTTTTGACATCCCTGACATCCTTTAAAATACTTAAAACAATCTTCAAGAATAGTCGGCCAATAGTATCCATTCCTTCTGATCATCCACTTCATCTTGAAAGCCGATTGATGCGCTCCACACACTCCTTCATGAATTTCACCCATCAAGCTCTTCGATTCATCACTGCTAACACATCTGAGTAAAACTCCATCTATAGTTCGATAATATAATTCATCATCGAGGAGCACATACTTGGTAGCTTGGAACCTTATACATCTTTCAACCTTTTTATATGGATCCTTTAAATAATCGACAATCTCCTTTCTCTAGTCATCGGTACCGACTACCGATGTTAGCACTTCCTGAATAGGCTGATACCCTGAAGCATGCTGAGCTAGTCAATTAGCCTCTTCATTATGCAATCGAGAAATATGTTCAAGACAAAAATCTCTAAACCCTTTCAACAATTGCAAACATCTTTCATAACACGAAATTAAAACTTCACTTCAGCATTCATAAATCCCAGCCAATTGATTTATAACTAGCATAGAATCACCAAAGATTTCAACAACATCGACACGTATCTCCTTCAGCAATTCTAACCCTTTTATCAAGGCTTGGTATTTAGCCTGATTGTTTGTCGATGTAGCAACAATCGGCAATGAAAATTCATACTTCTTTCCTTGAGGTGAAATCAATACAATGCCGATACCTGCTCCTTTGCCACATGTGGACCCATCAAAGAAAAGTGTCCAAGGAGCAACCTCCAGAGAGTCCACTGTGTTACAATGCTGAGTGACAAAATCAGCCATAACCTACCCCTTAACTGCCTTAGTCGATTCGTAACGTAGTTCAAATTCTGATAATGCTAAAATCCACTTGCCGATCCTACCACTTAATATCAGCATCGATAGCATATACTTGACTACGTCATCTTTGCATATGATCGTACATTCGGCAGATAACAAATAATGTCTTAATTTGACACAAGAAAAGTATAAACACAGACATAATTTTTCGATGGCCGAATACCTTGTCTCAGCATCCACTAATCTTCTGCTCAAATAATAAATAACACGCTCTTTCCCTTCAAATTCTTGAATAAGAGCTGAATCGATAACGGTATCATCAGTTGACAAATACAACCTGAAAGGTTTCCCGTGTTGAGGTGGAACTAGCACTGGAGGATTTGTCAAATATTTCTTAATCTCATCTAGGGCTAACTACTGCTCAGCTCCCCATACAAATTCCTGATCGGCTTTCAATTTAAGTAATGGACTGAAAGCCTTGATCCTTCCCAACAGATTAGATATGAATCTTCTAATGAAATTAATCTTACCGATCAAAGATTGCAATTCAATTTTAGTGGCAGGAGCAACCACCTTGTTAATTGCATCAATAGACTTTCTACTGATTTTGATGCCCCGCTGATGCACCATAAAACCCAAAAATTGACCTGCCAATACACCAAATGCACATTTATTAGGATTCATCTTCAATCCATGCTTCCTTGTGCACTCCAATATCTTTCGTAAATCGGCTAGATGTTTTGTGATATCTCCAGACTTAATCACTATGTCATCAATGTAGATCTCCACTAATGTGCCGATGTATTTATGAAAAATAAAGTTCATAGCTCTTTGATAAGTAGCGCCGGCATTTTTCAAACCAAACGTCATGACTACCCACTCAAACAACCCTACATGACCTAGACATCTGAAAGCAGTCTTGGGAATATCTTCTTCAGCCATGAATATTTGATTGTAACCTGCATTACCATCCATGAAGGTGATAATTTGATGTCCGGCTGTAGCATCAATCAACAAATCAGCAATCGGCATTGGATAGCCATCCATCGGTGTGGCTTTGTTAAGATTCCTGAAATCAATACAAACACGAAGTTTTCCATTTTTCTTATAAACAGGAACCACATTAGAGATCCACTCTGCATATCGACACTGCCGAATAAACTGTGCCTCAATTAATTTAGTTATTTCGGCCTTAATGTCAGGAAGTATATTAGGGTTGCATCGGCGCGCTGGCTGCTGATGTGGCTGAAATCTAGATTTGATAGGTAACCAATGTTCAACTATCGATCGGTCTAATCCAGGCATTTCAGTATAATCCCAAGCAAAACAATCTTTATACTCTTTTAACAAATTAGTCATTTGCTGCTTACACTTGGAATCTAACTTAGCACTAATAAAAGTAGGTCTTGGCCTATCGCCATCACCAATATCTACTTCTACTAACTCATCTGCCGATGTGAACCCTTGACCTAATTTTCCATCATCGGCAAACCTATCCATTAAAACTCTTCTTCATAACCGACTGCTTGGATCGGTGGAATTTCATAATTAACAACTCTAAGGAACTCTTTTTCCCAAACTTCTCCTGATATGCATTTAGTTCGCTCATAAGTATCTGATTCTACCGATGCGATGATATAAGAAGAATCACCAGGGACAAACTCAATCTTATCCCCAATCCACTGTATGAGGCATTGATGCATTGTAGAAGGAACACAACAATTAGCATGAATCCAATCCCTCCCTAGAAGCAGATTATATGCACCCTTGCCATTAATAACAAAGAACGTCGTCGGCAAGGTTTTACTGCCGATAGTCAATTCGACGCATACCACCCCTTTAGCCGGTGACACATTGCCTTCAAAATCCTTCAGCATCATATTAGTTTTGGCCAAGTCTTGATCTCCCTTACCAAGTTTCCGATACATCACATAAGGCATAATATTAATTGCAGCCCCTCCGTCGATAAGTATCTTAGATACAGGCTGCCCATCAACTCTGCCTTTCACAAACAAAGCCTTAAGATGCTGTCTCTCATCATTAGTAGGTTTCTCAAAAACAGCCATCATTGGATCTAGTGTCAACTGAGCTACTTGATCAGAAAGAACAATTTCGTCCTCATTATCAGATAGTGCCAAAAACTCCATCGGCAACATGAATACCATATTAACATCCGCCGATGGACCCTTATTTTTATGTTTTACCTGCCACTGCTGATGACCGGACCTCTCATTAGAGGAATTTTCCTCTCAGTATAAATCCTCCTGATGCTCACGTTGCATCCTTCGTCTCTGTGTCTTTGTCAGACCCTCCGGGCACCATTGAGGAAACTTGGTTTTCTAAACCGGCTGATAACAAGTCCTAGTTGATTCTACACGGCGTATATTAGGGTCCCTGTAGAATATTTCTTCATCGGGAACTCTTGTGTTTGCCATTTCCTCAAGCTCCTCTTGATTTCTTGGAAAGTATCTAGCGCATTTACCAAGCCTTTTATGTACACTAAGTTTGCCCCCCAGCCGATCATGCACTGACGCTCTGCCTCTGATCGGCTCATTGATGAATAAACCCTGATTACCAGGTTGAAACCTCCTTTCTGACCGATTGACCCCATAATAACCATTGCACTCAGGGCAATTTTCAACAGTTGGCAATTTAATACCTTCTTCCCAACAATGGATGAAAAACGGGCACCTCCAATGATTTTTATGCTGATACCATTCTTCCTGACGTCTCTCTTCTTGCTGTTGTCGATATCGGTCCTTACGCTGACGCCAATCCTCATGCTGCCTTTGATGGGTAATCACAATGCCAGATCGAGGAGGATTTTTGGAACTACTGCTTTCTCCCAGCAAACCCTTACTTTTTGCATCATCGGTAGTTATCCAATGTTGGGGATCCACTGATGCATTTTTCTCAGCAGCCTCTAACGTCAATACCTTGGTCTTCCCTTTGGCCTCCAACATATTTGCTGGAAAAGAGTGTTGATCAATTTTCATTGGCTTCTGGGCTTTAGAAGTACCAAACTTAATTCTCCCAGATTCAATAGCTGATTGTAACTATTGCCTGAACACCTTGCACTCATTTATACTGTGTGAAGTTGCATTGTGCCATTTGCAGTACAAGATCTTCTTCAACTCTTCTGCCGATGGGATAACATGATTAGGTGACAGCTTAATTTGGCCCTCTTGAAGCAGAAGATCAAATATTTTGTCGGCCTTGGTGATATCAAAGGTAAACTTTTCTGGCTCTTTCTGACCAAAGGGACAAGATATCGGCTTTTTATTCTTAACCCACTAAGCTAAGCCGATAACTGGTTCTTCATCAGAATCAGAATCTCCTACTTCTTCAACAAATGATACTTTTTTACTCCAATTCTTTTTAGGTTCAAAGACCCTAGTATCTTGATCAGAGATCCTTTGCACAAGATGACTGAGGCATTCAAACTCCTGAGAAGCATATCTATCTTTAAGATGTGGCAATAATCCTTAGAAAGCCAGATCGGCAAGCTGCCGATCATCCAGCACTAGGCTGTAGCACTTATTTTTTACATCTCGTAGCCTTTGTACAAAGCTTTCTACCGATTCATCATTACGCTGTCTCAACTTTACTAAATCAGTAAGCTTCTTTTCATGGATTCTAGCAAAGAAATACTTATGAAATTGTTTTTCTAGATCAACCCAAGTAATAATAGAATTTGGTGGTAATGAAATGAACCATGTAAATGCCGATCCAGACAAAGATGATGAAAATAATCGAACTCTTAATTCATCTCTGCTAGCTGCCTCTCCACATTGAATAATGAAGTGATTAACGTGTTCCATTGTTGATGTGTCATCTTGCCTAGAGAATTTAGTGAAATTTGGTACCTTGTACCAATTTGGGAGAGGAATTAAATCATATGCAGGAGGCTATGGAGTCCGATAAGAATAGGTATTGACCTTGGGCTTTATCCCAAACTGATCCTTCATAATTTCTGCTATCCTATCAGCCCAAAAAGCATCAGCCTCCTGATGATGAACTGGCTGAATTTCTACAGGAGGTGCCTGCTGATATCCCTCCACATATCTTTGTGGACCATGATCTCCAGCAATCGGCATACTTGCCGTTACTTGTGGTCCATTAACCTGTTGGAAAGGATTCATCGGCTGAGCTGCCGATGCTTGATTTTGGAAACCAGCTTGCATATGACCTTATTGAATCCCTGCAACCTATTGATTTTGCTGAACTGTATGTTGAACAGGTAACTGTCCTGACCAACCATTATTAGAACTCATCGGTACAAAACTTAACGATGGCTGGTAATTTGTTGACATTGTTGGATAATTATAACCAGCTTGAGGCATGAACTGAACCCCAGTTTGACTCATAACAGAGGCTTTCTACTGCATCGGCAGTAAGCTTACCGATGGACTTGAACTGGGTGTTTGAACCAAAGGCATCTGGAAACCTCCTGGAGTTGGTTGCATAGTAGTTGCTGTGGCATATTGAGGCACTTGAGCCATCGGCGAAACAGCCGATGGTATAGGAGCTTTTCCTACTGCGTCAAATACTTGAGGTAACCTAGGATTGAAAGCAGATGACTCTGGAGGCATACCATATCCCCACCAATTAGTAGGAATCTAGCTATTCTAAGACACAGGGCCTGACATAGCTAATGCTGCTAGATCTGTATTAAGCTGAACTCGTCCTCCTGGTAGTACCGGATCTGATCGTATCGGTGTAGATTGAATATTAGGTGAGCCTGTCGATACTGGAGGAGAAGTAACTTCTGTACCCATAACGGCCGAGGGAGCCGATGGAGTATTAACAGATGCTGGCTCTGGTTGGTGATAGGCAGGCCCAACGTAATGCTATGACGCTTGTCCTTCTTTGAGAGTTCGAACCACAGCATTATGAATAGTATTGGACAGTACATTGGAATGATTAATCAAAGCATGATTTACTGCAGAATTAACCATCTCTTGAAGTTTACCAGGATTGGAGTCAAAGGTAACCTGCCGAGGCAATGGCAAATCTTGCTTCTAGATGACTTGTCCACTCTTGTTTAGGCTAAACGATTTCAAACAAAGCTGCTTGTATTCTTCTATAGCCTTTTCCATAGCCTGCCTCTGCTCTTCCTTAAGATCCTCTTCTGATACCGTGATAATATTCCTTGAATCGATCTCAGAATTGAACATACTGATCGGATTGATTTGTCCCACCTGGCGTGCCAAAAGATGTGTTGATGCAAAAGTGGATCTACAAACACAAAGGGCTAATACCTGAATCGATATCCAAAGCGTGCCAGTCGATTTGACCTGTTAATCGACAAGGATGAAGATACGAGCACTTTGGTCCTGACAACAGCGATACGCCCAGAAGTCACGGCCAAGAGGTACTCACGCGGAACTCGAGAATCGCCGAAGGTCGCACTAAAGCTATGCAACTCGCTGAATCAATGAGAACTCGTAAAAAGGGAAAATATGCAAATTAACGAAATTGCCGAAAAGTAAGTAGATGCAAAATAGGAGTAAAAATTGGTTTTGATATTGATTGATGTATATTATATTGCCCCTCAATCTATATTTATACCCTGATCTAAAGAGACATAACCAAACACAACTAGGACACTAAGTCCATATCTAAGAAAACACGCGACTCTTACATGAATCATACTCTAACAAATATAGAAAAGGAAATCAACTCCTATCTATTTCCCTGCCCGCCTTGATTATAATGGAAATCTCACCGACCTCCTCTCCATCGACATACTTCCTATTCCATCGGCAGTAGTCTTCAAGCCTTTCTTCATCGGCATCGACAATAACATTTCCAACCTTATCGGCAACGCTCGAGTCTAAATCAACCTCTCCATCGATCACCACCATTCATCGGCAACCATCTTTACAAGCTAATTTTCATCGGCTGTTAGTGTATACAATAACTTTCCTCCTGCTGATTAGCCCACTCTGATCATTTTGACACATGCAAAAAATGGTGTCAACACCAGCACAAATTAGAGTTTCCCTCCTATACCTAGGGCCCTGCGGTCCTAACAAAATGGAAGGGTCAGAACACACAAACCCTTTTCACACATAAAAAGGGAGGAAAAACAAAATTAGTCAAACAAAATAAAATGATAAGTTTATGTGATAGTACAGAAGGGTCAGAGTTTGTCTGCTTGTTACATGAATGATTACTCGACCTATCTGACTAACTAACCCCTCTGAGGGAGAACTATGTCTTTTATTTTATCCAGTAGGTCCCACAAAAGAGGAGCCACCGCCGTCTCTATCTGATCTAGCTCATAGGCTTCGTAGCCAGGCATGAAGCCGAGGCTCATCATCTCTAGGTTGATGTTGTCCCCATAATGAGAACAAGCAATCATGAAGTATTGATGGACCCTGGCGCGAAGGGCATTCCTCTGAAGCTAGCACACCCGCGTCATGATCTTGGCAGCACGGGCCATGAGTGAACTGGTCCTCTCCGACCGCACCACCTCTAGGTCATCACAGACCACTCTGAGGGTGGCGCTTAGGATACCGAGCTCATCACTCTCTGTCTGAAGGTTCCTCCTTGCCTTGGTTACCCACAATTAGAGACTATTCACTCCTCGGCAATGGGAGTCAACTCGGCCACCTTCTGCTAGGTGGCAACAAGCTTGGCCATCACCTCCCCACGCAGCTACGCTTCCTCAATGAGGTGGTCCTAGGTTCCCTTCTACTCATGAAGGAACCATGACTTACCCCGGCTACAAGCAATAAGGGACTGAAAGAAGAAGAAGGTCAGAATACAAGAATATGCGGAGAAAGGAAAAAGCGAGAAGCAGGATTAGCCAAGTACCCGACCAGTGGGAACAACAATGTTGGCCAATGCACCCCCAGCATGGTCTAGAGATTTGAGCATAGACATGACTCCCACGTTGAGGCTCTCTCGCTCCATGCTCTCGGTGGCGTCGTCGAGGGTAAAGAGCGCTAACGCCGAGTCCTCCGGACTTGTCCACCAGAGCAAGGGTTCACCCTGCGTAGGCGAGTGGCTACCTCCCAACATTAGGGCTAAGGATGATTCCCCGCCAGTCCTCTCTGCCACCACCACGACATCTGGAGACCCCTCACATGCGTCCCCCTCTGTCCGGCCCATGTTGGGCGCCGTCGCTTGGGCCATCGGTGGTGTGGGTTGCAACACTGCCTCTGGCGCCACCACGGTTGTGTACTACTGTGGCCCAATAGTCATAGCTATTGCCACCTCCATCTGCATTGATGGGACCTTAACCACCTACGTCACGCCCACCATGCCTGACGCCACTAGCCCAGAAGGCAGCTCCATCTGCCCTATCATCGGCAGTGGTATTGCCTCCATCACCGACTGCTCAGTGATGTCCAAGGGCGTCCCTTAAGCCCCTACACCCACTTGTCTCGCTGAGGGCACGGGCATCACCATAGGCGGCTCTTGACTGGCTGGTGACGTGGTCACACCAGCGCCACTCTCGCCCAAAATGGGCATGGTGCCAATCGATGGCTGCCGCCTCGCTTGAAGGGCGACGTGCTTCTTTGGTGCCAGCGCCAAAGGATTACGCCACTTCACAATGCTGCAAAGAAAGAAAAGCATAAGTCATGATGAAAACAGAGAAAAATAGAGGAGCTAGTGACTTACATTGGTGTTGTTGGGCGGCGGATATGTTTGGGGGGTGAACCCCTAGACCCTAGCCACACCTCATCGGGGCAGGGCCGTTTCATCTTGGGGTATGATGGTGGAGCCACACACCTCCACTGGCACCTCAGGCATGGCGGCAGATCTGCCAACCCCTATTGGCTCCTAGGGTAGGCCGACGGTCTAGCCCATCTTTGCCGGTCCCACGAACATGCCCTCCCTTCTAAGGAATGAAAAGGGCCCTGACTCCTGCAAGGACAAGCAGATACCTATTAGCACAGCATCACTATCCAGGTCATCCCACTCGATGTTGTTGGCTAGCTCGTCATCGTCTTTCTCATCATCATCGTCATCACTGTCGGTATCCTACTCTCGCTCCTATGCCCGCAGCTTCCGCTGCCTCTTCTTCCTCTTGTCCTCCTTCGCCTTCCTAAGCCGCTCGCCCTTAGCGTGATTTGCTACCCTCATAGATGAATCCCTCGGTGATGGAGCCGGGTGATCCATGAGGACAAGGTCCCTCAGCTGGTCCACCCATCTAGATGTTAGTATCAAGGGGTCGAGAGTTCAATTGAAAAGGAAGCATGAGGAGGGAAAACTTACAAATATGATGTAACCTAGTTCTGGCCGCATCGTAGGATGCCCCGGCACTAGGTACACGACATCAAGGGGAGCGGCCATGTCATCCCATGAAGGCTCCATCACCCCTTGATGTGCTATGCGACTTTGGAATAGGATAGCGTATCCTCTGCAAGCACCATCCAGTCGAATGATGCCTCAGGCGCCATTGCATATAGCAGAAGCACGCACCTCATCAACGGTGCCTCCCTCCTCGTGTGGTAGGCCCCAATAATGCCTAGCCCCTTTAGGCCCCTCTCCTTCAAGATGCAGATGGTGGTGAGGTGGTCCTGGATATTCTTCTTATCCTTCTCTGGGACACCCCACTTCCATGAATCTGGGGCCTCTTCGATTAGGCGCCCGGTGAACTCTAGTAGGGGGTGGCAGCATCATTCTTGAGATAGAACCAATGCGAATGCAACCCCTTGTTGGAGGTCGATAGCCGCATCGACGGGTACTCACCGACCCAGTTGTTCTAGAGGTGGATGCCGTCGCATCCCATCGATGTATTCAGCTCCTGCTTCTTCTCCCTCTTCTTCTAGAGGGTAACGACAAAGAAGTGTAACACCCTAGGTGTTAGGCTTGCATAATTTGACTTGCATTGCATGAGCATGAGCATCAAACATTCATATTTAAGCTTTTACATTTGAAACATGTGATTAAAACATATGAAACATATTTGTTATTTTATGTTTCTTTGTATATATGCATATGATCATGAGTGAATACATGTAAATGGTTGATGTGAGTCACTAAAACATCTTAGCTACACTTAGGATGACTAATGGAACATTGTTCATGAAGATCACTTTGTCTAATCAAGTCCTTAAGTGATGCTATGCATGTTGACCTAGAAAGTGAAACATGTAACCAATGTATGAAATGTTTGTGTGACCTTATGAATAGCTTAAACATGTTTAGAATGTCATTATGAACAACTTTGGTATGCATGACTAAGGCTAATTTGGTCACTAAGTCATAGTTCAAGTGTTAGTCATCATTTGAATGTAGTAGGTTTAACCTAGTTTGAACTATATGATAGAGACTTTGCATGGATGTGGTCACTAAAGCAAAGTTGTAGTATTTCATGAGAGGAACAACTTTTATTTTTGGGTCATAAGCTAGTTCAGCTCCTAACATGCTTGAAATTAGATCACAAGAATCAAGGTTTCACTATTTTTGAACACTTAGAATTTTGCTAAGTCATTTTCGACTGACAGTGTGACGAGCTCAACTTTGGGCTGATTTTACTCCCTAACTGGTTGCAAATTAGGAGAAGGTTTCTTAAGCATTTTTGTAGCTGGTACTTAGGGTACAGGTTTTGTTCAGTTGGTATGCACTAAGGAGCTATGTATTAAGAGTTTGATCGCTAGCAAATCATGTCGTTAGGCTAGGATCACGGGTCTAATGGCCGAATCGGCTTGGCTTCGGTGGCTGACCGCCGCTAGAGCGCGAATGCCACATGGAGACGGTGAGGCCGCATGTCATCATCGGTCTGATCAGCTAGGCCACGTTGAGCCACAGCACGCCTTCAACCTCCCCAGCACTCACCTATGATGCCCCGCGCTCCCATTTGCATTTCCCTGCCTCCTCCTTCGCCGTAGTGCTCGTCCGTAGCGCCGCCGAGCACTACACCACCTCCGCTATCACCTCACGCATGCTCCACCACACTACCACCACCTATGTCTAGCCCACAGCTACGCCACATCCCCCTCCACCTCCTCGATGTAATTGTTGCGTCGGAAGAGCTTCGGTGAGGGCGTATTCGCTATTTTCATCTCGCTGGAGATCTCGGCCGCCATGGCTGCCTCCATGGCGAGCTCATCGCCGCACTACTTGCACACACATTCTTCCTTATTCTTCATGTTAGGGCTTGGTTAGAATGTGTGTTAGTTTGTGTCATCATGTTATTGTGACTCATTGCTCCGTCGACGCGGAACATGGCGACCCGTGCCACCGTGCTCACACCTCCGCGCCACCATGCATGTGGCCAGAGCTCATCCGAGCCCCTTGCGCCACCTAGGTCACCTAGATAGATCCGTATGGTCACTGTTATGCTGATGCGCTCCTCGCCTGCACTCGCTAAGGCTGGAGATGGCCGGCGCACCGTAGAGCAGTGCCGTAGTGCCGCCGTGGTCGACGACGAGCATGCTCCACCATACCTGCGCTGCCACCACCTAGGTCACTAGATGCGGGTTGGTCTATAGATCACGACGGTGAAGTTGTTTTGGCCGGAGACCTCGCCGTCGGTGAGATACCACCGGGGAAACGCCGTCCCCCGCTTCCGGCTCGCTAACGGGTGGCCCCCGCTGCTGACTAGTGGGACCCCTCTGTCAGCGACTGTGTATTAGGGTTTTTGCTATTTCTTTCACAGATTTAGATGCAATCTTTGAAAAATGATAAGTTGAGCTGTAGAGATCCAAATCTTGTGAACCAAATTTTGTAGTGTTCCTTAGGAAGTGTAGTATTTTATATGATATGTACAGTTTCTGATATTTTTATTGGAGATTTAAATTTGTTTAGATAAATGAGTTTTGTATGTTTACAATTTTGTAAATTAGATATCTTGAGCTATAAAACTCCTAAAATTGTGATTCCAATTTTGTGGGTTTTGTATTGACATGCTCTAACTAGGAAAAATAGTAATCTTGCTGGGAACTTGATTTAAATATGGTCTTTCTATTTAATTATTAATAAATGGCATTTTATAAGGAAATTTGTAAGGATAAAAATATGTAATATATTGCTATGCAAATTTTTGTACAATAGTATGGCACTAATGCGAAGCTAGGAAAAATATATAATCTGTTGCTTGACACATTTCTATAGGGTTTTCTATTTTAACTAAAATAACCCTTGCTAGCTTGTCATTTTTGCAAAGGATGATATACATGTGCAAATGGTATGAAATTTTCACAGTAGCCTATTGTGAGCATTAGAAGTCTACTGTAATTTTATGAGAATTTATTATGCATATTTGGTGTATGTTTATTATTTACCCTAATTATTTAATTAAATTAATAAAGGCATTTAAGTAATTAAATTGGGGTTCACCATGATGTTTTCTATGATTCTTATGAGGCATAGTAACTGTTGATGTTTAAAGTAAGCTGTAGAAGCCATTGATTGTATCCAACTAACTAATTATCACTTTATAATTCAAATACAAGGCTGTATGTATAGTTTTGATTATGTGGATGATTTCATATGGATAATGGTCTTTTCTATAAAACATGTTAATAACAAAGTTGTAGATAACTTACTAATCTACCTTGTGTTAAATTTTCACAGTCATAGGACTTAGGGTTTTAGAATTCTACCTATTGCAAGTTTGCTGTCCGAAATGTTTACTTTCTGGACAGATTTGATTGAATGATTTGTTTCCCCTATATAACTATTGAATCACAGTAAGAGTCTTAAAAGAGAGTTGTAGAAAATTTCTTATGCTTTCCAGAATGTCTACAACCATATGATTTTGATGTATATAACTCTAGTAATGAGTAAAACAAGTAGCTGCTATTTTGTAGTGTAGTAAATGAATTGTTGAAGTGTTTGGTTAAGTAATCAAGAAGAGATATGCACATACTCAGTAAAATGTGATGCACTTGTTATTAATTTAACACTATGCTATTAAGAATACTTACATGAATGCATTCATCATGTGTCATCATACTATACTTGTCGGCATGTATGCATTCGCAATATCTTATGCCATATTCATGCATCTAGGATCGACAGAGGAGATAACATTGCTTGAATTCAACAAAGGAGAGTAAGGGGACCAGCAGGAGCTTCCTCAAGCTGTAGCTCCTGAAGAAGAGGAGCAGAACCTAGAAGGGCTTCCGGGGTGCCCTGACCACCGCCCCACTTCTTTTATGAAAGGCAAGCCCCGGAGCATTCTAAGTCTCCTAGTGTTTTGCAAAATATTACTTGAGTACTTTATGATTGATACATCAGGTTATAAGAGTTGTCTAAAAACACTTGATGCATGGAACTACCTTGTCCAGAAATACACCTTTAACCCTATGTAGGTCTAGGATCAAATATATGCTTAGCCCTGCTTAGACCGGTAGAAGTCGGGTGATTTCATGTCACCTGCGAGATATAGGTGGATACCAAAGCACAATTGGCTATATTTGCTATCGTGGAAAAGAACCATGGGATAAAAGTAAATGGAGGCTAGGTGGAGTCTATGGTAGGTTGACTCATGTGATTCCGTCTATGCCGATTAAGGATCATACCGTTGTTGGCACTTCTGACAAGATTGAATGCATGCCTATCACTTAGCTAGCCGGATAACTCGTTTCGACCGTGAAGCCGAGTAGCTTAACTTAAGCTAGGCCTCGCTCTATCAAAGTGCGCACTCTGGATGGTAGTAAGGATGTGTGGGGAGCCAGACGTGAGCCCAAGGGTAGGCAGAGCCTAAACGTCCTGGTAGTTGGTTGTCCCTAATTGTCCGGCGCTGGACGAACCCGCAAAATGTGTACTTGAGTTGTACTAAAGGTGACCTAAGGTGACCATTGATCTGGTCTACCTAGGTTTGTGTTAGGAATAAATTCCCAGCTAGTTGAAAATCGTTTCGAATTGCTGTCTCTCCCGGATAGTGAGAAACTTAACTAGCTCCAACATCGTAGTAATTGTATTATGGAATATGATGGTTTGGATAAACATGGAATTACTATACCTGCTATGGTTACTATTGTATGCTCTTAAAATGATGTACCACATGTTTGGCATAGGCTAGTTGCTAATTTAGGGATGGATAGTTATAATTAACCTGATAACGGATTTATAATTGTATAACTAAGTTAATCGCTTTTTATGCAAATGTTGTCAAGCTACCTCCACTTATACAGCCATGCATAATCCTTGGAGTCAATTTATTTCTAGTTTATGATGGGTAAGTCTAGCTGAGTACCTTCTCATACTCAGGGTTTTATTCCCATTGTTGCAGATGGCATAGTATTTCATGGTTATTGCAAGAGTTGCTTCTATCCCGCTGTGGATGAGGAGTAAGCCTTGGGCAGGCTTCTTTACTAATCCCTCTATATGCTTTTGTGGACTGTGATCGTATGTTGGCACTGTATTAAACTATGTTGGCAAACGCTACTTTCGAACTTAATTTGCTTCCGCTATTATCTATTAAACTTGGTTTGTAATAACTTTATTTCATACTCTGACGATGGAAATGTATTTGTGAACTTTATGTAATATGTGACATGTATGTTGAATCATGTATGATCTTGGTTGTATGTGGGTCATTTATCGAGACCCATCATGGTACTTGATAGACTACTGGGTTTATATGGGCTCAAGTATGACAATGCGACCGCTTGCGGGTTGTCATTGTACTTGTGCTCTTATAAATTGGTCGGTTCTACGACAGCTGGTATTAGAGCAAGGTTTAACATAAATTGTCACATGTGTATTTAAAACAAAAGTTTTTGTTTTCCAAAACCATTTTCTAGCAACTAATAGCTATATAAATAGGTATTTGAAATCTAAAGTGTGCCAGTGATCACTTTCCTTATGCCCAAATTAAGGACTATTAAGTGGCTATTAAGCATTAACTTGGGAGTTTTATTTTTGTTGTCCATACGGTGTGCTATTGTATGGATGTCATTCATTTGAATGGTAATGTATGGATCAAAAGCCTCTACGCCAAGGTAAGAAGGTAAGTTGATGAGTGGCATGACCACAAGATGTGAGCGTGCGGTCGGGGAGAGTTAGCTTTGGTATGGCTATGTATGCATGCTTGCATGTGTATATGGTGCGTATTCAATTATGGGTATAAACTCTCATCAGGTAGCTTTGATATGGAAGTATATGTATGGGTATACATATATGGAAGTATTTAGATTTACATTCTGCATATATAATTGTGGGGTTGGGCTGAAATGAAACTCTTATGTAGGTATACTAACAACGAAACGTGTAACTCGACTAGTTACGCTATATATGAGAGAACGTATGTATGCCACCTTATATGCCGTTAGAAATAAATTTTCCTAAGTTTGTGAGGACGTACAGAACGTGCATGCATCATGATAATAATTAATCAATACTTACATTGTTCCTCCCCTTATAAATTTCTTACTCGGTTATGTAACTCTTATCTAGTATGGCCTTGTCTCACAAAAGTTGTACATGTTGATGGTACAGATGGCAGCACCAGTTGGATGTGAGAATTTCCTGATGGTGTTCAGAACTCCTACTTTGCTTTGGAGAGTTTTGCACTTTGTGGGGTATCATGAGCCACCTCTCTATCATTGGAATGAAGAGTACCTGGAGGGATAGCCATGGTATGAAGTGAGGTTAACCATACCAGCCCACACACAAGCACCCTTCTAGCAAGAGTGGAAGGCAGAATCTGAAGGGAAAACTACTTGGGAGGCTGCCCAAGTTGTGGCCTTTGAGGTGTTGAGTCAGATCTGTTAGTAGCATGGGGATGCACTTACCGACAGTGCCACTGGTATGTTTCCTCGGGTGGATCCATCCACATCAATATGGGAACAACGCAACCAAAATGCATTGATTCGAGATTGGGATGAGCAGGCCAATAGCTCTAGTCCCGCTATGAGTGCCATGTTTGCGGTGATGAAGATGTTTTGTACACGCTAGGACACCAAAAAGTTTTAGCAGGAATCATACACCACTTACATGGACAAGCTCATGAGAGCTGAAGCCGCACAACGTAAGCTCAAGAAGCATGTGCACAAGCATAAAAAGGCAGCAAGTGAGACCCGATGGGGATCTGACCAAGCCTATGCAACTTTGGGCAATCTCCATATCCAAATGGAGCAAGTGGATCAACAGAGAGCAGCAGCCCAAGAAGCTAGAGCGGATGATCAAGCATTGCTTGCAGGACCGTGGGAGCAGCTAGAGGCCACCTGTACCGAGGCGTCCATAGCTACGTGCCAGTAAGACGTAGCAAACAACCATGCCACTGTAGTAAGAATAGAACAAGATAGGCACCGTGCCATTAGTGCTATGTAGGACTGTGCTGAGAGGGATTTGTGTCGGCAGCTTGCACAGGCTCAACTTTGAGTGATGGACCTTCAGTATGAGGTGCATTATCTGAACAACCAGCTGAACCCAATCCTTGATGGGGAAGAAGATGGTCCAAATATGGAGGAAGATGACGACAAGGACGAGGAAGAAGTGGAGCTAGAGGAGGGAGATGATCCTATCTCTGACCTCGATAGTGATCATAATGAGGATTAGATTGCTTAGTGATTAGTGGAAATGCTTGATGTATCATCGCTATCTATGTAATGGACCTATAGTTTGAGTTTGGTGTTGGTGATTGGACTATCATGTAATATTGGTAGTTGCATGTTATCTCACGTTTGGTTAAATGCTAATGCAATTCCAGTTCATTTATCGATGATCATGATTTGAATGTTAACGCGCTGCGAGCCCAATAAGTGATCAAATTGGTGGTGTCATGTTGCAAGAATGAATTATTATGCCTCTGCTTTTATTGTATGAATTTAAGATTCTCTCCAGTAATTTTAGTTTGGCATGACTATATAATTCATCTGCAATCTCTTGACATCAACTAATAATCACTTATCGTTGCAACTTTGCAGATGACTCACACCCATGCCGGAGCAAGCAGCAGCCATGATGGCAATGATGGTGACTTACCACCACTGCCACCGCCGTCTTCTCAGGAGTTCTTTTCCCAATTCTTGAGAAGCCAAAGGACTACAGAGGAAACTCTGTGCCTCATTGCACAGAACATGGCTCGTGTCCACCCACACCAACAGGGGCCTAAGCCAAACTAGTACAACACCTTTAAGGAATTTTTGGATACAAAGCCTCCTATTTTTAAGGTGGTAGAGGAACCGCTCTAGGCAGACGAGTGGCTCAATACTATTGAGCAAAAGTTTCATCTACTAAGGGTCACCGAGAACCAGAAGGCTGAGTATGCGTCCCATCAGTTACAGGGACTGGCAAGGATTTGGTGGACACATTTCTTGTCCTCTCTACCTGCTAATGCACATGTAACATGGGAGCAGTTCAAGTTGGCCTTTTAGGGACATCACATTCCCCTAGGGCTGATGTGCATGAAGGCGGCTGAATTTATGAGGCTCACACAAGGGACTAAGACCCTCACTTAATATATGCATGCTTTTAACAACCTATCTAGGTATGCCCTAGGTTTTGTTGATACCAAAGAAAAGAAGATAGAAAGTTTCAAGTGGGGTCTTGGCACGAAGCTGATGAAGACTATGGCCAACTCCAAGTGCACCACCTACAACAAGTTTATTAGCGATGCTTTGACCTAGGAAAACCATAACAATATGCATGCGATAGCTAAGGGCTGCAAGAGGGCAATTGAGGTAGGTGCCTCTAGATCTTCATAGTCCAGAGCTCCTATAACAACTAGACCATAGTTTCGCCCACCTACACCTAAGTTCAGGCCTCTGCCACCAAAATCTCAGAACAGCAGGCCTCAGAAGGTATTTCGTAAGGTGTTCACTATTGCCTTACCCAAAGGGAATGGCAGTCAAGGAAGCTCCATAGGACCTAGGAGTAATCAACCCTGCTACAACTGTAATCAAGTGGGTCATTGGGCCAAAGAATGCCCCCACCCTAAGAAGAACGGCAATTAGAATCAGAATAATCAGAGGCAGGCAAACTCAAGGGCACGTCCTGGATACGTGCACTATACTGCTATTGAGGAGGTGCCCACAGGAGAAGTTGTCATAGCTGGTATGTTTCTTATTAACAAGCATCCTGCTATTGTTTTATTTGATTCGGGAGCTTCACATTCATTTATGAGCAAATCATTTGCATCTAGACATGATCAGAAAATAATTGAAGTAAGCAAGGGTGGTTATAGTATAAGTTCAGCTGGGGCTACTACCTCTACAAATAAGATGGTTAGGAATGTGCTCATCTCTATATAAGAGAGGGATTATACGATGGATTTGATAGTATTGCCCGGATTATCTTTAGATGTGATCTTAGGCATGAAATGGATGAGTGATCATGGTGTTCTCATTAACACTAGCACTCGTACCATTATGTTGAGAGAACCAATGGGAGGTAATGCTTTCCTAGTACCACTGTCCTTAAATTTTGAACTCCAACACTTGGCTTGTGCTATCCAAACCACTACCCTTTGTGATATCCTAGTGGTTTGTGAGTTTCCTGATGTATTCACAGATGAGTTACTAGGTTTACCACCTGATAGGGATGTGGAATTTAAGATTGAGTTAGTGCCATGTACGACACCTATCTTAAGAAGTCCTTATAGGATGCCACCAAATGAGTTAGCAGAACATAAAAGTCAGCTACAAGATCTATTGGACAAAGGTCTCATTCAACCCAGTTCATCTCCATGGGGATGTCCAACATTATTTGTGAAGAAGGACAAGTCCTTGAGAATGTGTGTGGATTATAGACCGCTTAATGCGATGACCATCAAAAACAAGTATCCTTTGCCTCACATCGACATCTTGTTTGATCAGTTGGCAAAAGCAAAGGTATTCTCCAGGATCAACTTGAGATTAGGCTATCATCAGATAAAGATCAGGCTAGATGATATACCAAAAACTTCTTTTTCCACTAGGTATGGCTTATATGAGTATTTGGTTATGTCTTTCGGACTAACGAATGCTCTGAACTCAACAACTTCATGTACCTGATGAATTCTGTATTCATGCC
Source organism: Miscanthus floridulus (assembly GCF_019320115.1). Taxonomy (NCBI): domain Eukaryota; kingdom Viridiplantae; phylum Streptophyta; class Magnoliopsida; order Poales; family Poaceae; genus Miscanthus; species Miscanthus floridulus. The sequence continues at coordinate 57,162,301 of NC_089584.1, forward strand.
CAAACTCAACAAGTTTGTGGTAGTGTTTATTGATGATATATTGATTTATTCAGAGAATGAGGCAGATCATGCAGAGCATCTGAGGATTGTTTTATCTAGATTAAGGGAGCATAAGCTATATGCAAAGTTTAGCAAGTGTGAATTTTGGTTGAGCAAGGTACCTTTCTTAGGTCATATCTTATCTAGAGATGGAATATCGGTAGACCCATCGAAAGTACAAGAGGTCATGGATTAGAAGGCCCTGACTTTGGTTCATGAAGTTCGGAGTTTTCTAGGGTTAGCAGGATATTATCATTGTTTTATTCCGAATTTCTCCAAGATAGCTAAGCCTATGACTAGGCTACTTTAGAAAGATGAGAAATTCAAGTGGACACCAGAGTGTGAAGTAGCTTTTCACACACTAAGGACCTTGTTAACTACAGCTCGTGTTTCAGCACAACCCGACATTGAAAAGCCTTTCGATGTGTTCTGTGATGCATCAGGTGTAGGTTTGGGTTGTGTGCTCATGCAAGAAGGAAGAGTTATTGCATATGTTTCTCGGTAGTTGAGGAAACATGAAGTCAACTACCCTACTCATGATTTAGAACTTACAGCAATTGTTCATGCATTAAAGGTATGGAGACATTATTTGTTGGGCAATGTATGTCATATATATACGGACCATAAAAGTCTCAAGTATATCTCTACCCAACCTGAGCTGAATATGAGACAACAAAAATGGCTAGAGCTGATTAAGGACTACAATTTGGAAGTGCACTACCATCCAGGGAAAGCCAATGTTGTAGCCGATGCACTTAGTCAGAAATCTCATTACAACACTATGGAAGCATTGTTGGAAGATGGCTTTAATTTACTACATCCTATTATACTACATAATATCACTATCAATTGTTCACTTGAGAGTAAAATCATAGAACTATAGAAGACAGATGTAGGTATATGTCGGTGTTTTGGACCGGTGGGCCCTCAACCAACTAGTGAAAATGTATTGCGTGCCCCTAATCCTGGATGGTGATGCAAAGAGACATAAGGTTTATACTGGTTCAGGCAATAGATGCCCTATGTCCAGTCTAAGAGATCGATCTTGTATTCCTTGCACCGAGGTGCTTGTAGTAGGGGTTTACAAGCAGGGCAAGAGAGGGAGCTAGTCCCAGGTCTCTACGTGGAGCGGTGTGAATTGCTTGAGATGTTGATCTCAGGCAGTGGGGAAGCATGTGTATTATAGAGTGTTGTGCATTGCTTGCGCGTGTGTGTGTCTGAACACATCTATGTTCATCTATGCGTGAGTTCATGAACCCATGAGCTCGTGTGCTCATCTCTCTATGTCTCATGAGTCCCTAGAAATGGCCCTAGTCTCTCCCTTCTATAGTTGAAGGGGGGATAGGGGCGATACATGTGTTCGCTATGTGGCGTCTTGTGAGCGGAGGTGGCATGTTCGAGCCCTGTAGCTTGCCACTATGGCAGTATGGTCAACGGAGTGGCCTTGTCCTTGATGCACTAGAGCGACACGCTAGTCACGCCTGATCCTGTTCGACGCGGGAGCTCTAGTGATAGCTTGACATAGGGCATGGCGGACGATGTGCCGGTCGCTGTATGTTAATAGCGTAAAGTGCCAAGGCTCAGTTGGGGCAGAGGTCGAACCATCGTGGGGGGCTCGGCAGGCATGAATCCCAAGGCTGTTGAGACCCTGAAGCAGATTACCAAGGCTCGAAGGGAGTAGTTGGTCCTATACACTAATTCTAAGGCTACAGGGACCAGGACTTGACTCCCCCCGCCGCACTGTCCTCAGAGTAGTTGGGGCTAGGTAGCATAATGCAGCACAAGTGTCAGTCATGGGCATAGTGCCGAGCACAGCAGCCGGTAACCCCTACCCCACCCTATCCTAGACGGCATGGTGTTGATGTGACTCCTATCTTATCAGTCACTCCGCTGTGTCGAGCTATCGTCCTGCTGACGCTGTGGGAGTGGTTGGTCATGTTAATTGGACATGATGTTCTGTTAGGAAAATTGGTCGAGGCGGAGGCAATGGGGTTGTCACCAAGCCAGCCTTGAGCAAGGTGGAGAATCGGCACCTCGTATGAGGCTTTATGTGTGGGGCCTCAAGCAAGACGGGGAATCGGTTCCCCATCTGAGGCCTTACGTGCAAGGCCTCGTGCGAGACGGAGAATTGGTACCCCATCCGAGGCCTTACGTGCGGGGCCTTGAGTGAGATAGAGAATCGGTTCCCCGTCCGAGGCCTTACATGTGAGGCCTCGAGAGAGATGGAGAATTGGTACCCTATCCAAGGCCTTTCGTGCAAGGCCTCGAGCGAGATGGAGAATCGGTTCCCTGTCCAAGGCCTTACGTGCGAGGCCTCGAGTGAGGCGGAGAATCAGTAGCCTCAGACAAGGTGGGGGTTAGCCAGTAGTTGTCTCTTGGCTTTGATTTTGGTAGGGTCTAAGCGATTTTTTCAGTTTTCGCTTAGGGGACCCCTTTTACGGTACCCGACAATAGCCCCCGAGCCTCAGGGAGAGTGTGAGCACTCTCCCTAAGGTTTTTATGAGACTTGGTTCGCGATAGCTCCTGGCGGGATGGTGTTTCATACTCGAGGCCATGGTGGGTGCGCGCGATTGCACCCACCGGGTGTAGCCCTCGAGGCCCTGGAGGAGTGGATTTATTCCTTCAGGGGCTTTTCACGTGTTTGAGGGGTTTTATCGCATTTGCGGAGCCCACAAGTGCGAGTTCGGGTCGCTAGGTCTTGACTTGGTTGTAGGAAGAGCCCCCAAGCCTCTGCGTGGAGCAAGAGGGCGGTCAGGAGTTTCCCTATCTTTTTTGTGCGACCCTCACGCACCCTTTTTGTTTGGAAGGAGGGGTGGAGTATGCTAGGCTACCCTCAATGGGTGCCAGCAGTGACACCTTCGGTGAGCTGTTATTGGGTAAGTCCGAGTGGAGGCCCATGCCCCATTCGATAGAGGTTGGCTGGTGGTCTAGAGACGCACTCCAAAAGTACCAAAGGGCTTGTCTAGTGGGTCCTAGGCTGTTCGATTGGCCCCGGGTGCTCGATGCCTCCCTTCAGTGGGATCCCATTCAGAGACCTCCCTTCTAGTCTCAGACAAGACTTAGGGCATCCCGAGCAATCGTTTGCTCAGGCCTTGGCCATGTACGGGCTTGCCCATAGTCATCCCTCACTCTGTTGTCCTAGGGCGGCTGTTGAGACCCTCAAGGGCCGAGCCTTCGAACCCCTAGACCGTAACGGGCTTGATGCCCTTTATTGTGTTTTGCCGTGCCTCCGAGTGTGAGCTCAGGTCGCTAGTATTCAACCTGGTTGCAGGAAGAGCCCTCGAGCCTCCTCACGGAGCGAGAGGGTGATCAGGAGTTTCCCTGTCTTTTTTGTGCGACCCTCGCGCATCCTTTTTGTCAGAAAGGAGGGCTTGTTTGTTGAGCCCTTGAGAGTGAGTTTGGGTCGCTGGGTCTCGGCTTGGTTGCAGGAAGAACCCCTGAGCCTCCACATGGAGCAAGAGGGCAATCAACAGTTTCCCTATCTTTTTTGTGTGACCCTCGCGCATCCTTTTCATTCAGAAGGAGGGATTGTTTGCTGAGCCCTCGAGTGTGAGTTTGGGTCACTGGGTCTCGGCTTGATTGCAGAAAGAGCCCTCGAGCCTCCGCATGGAGCGAGAGGGCGGTCAGGAGTTTCCCTATCTTTTTTGTGCGACCCTCACGCACCCTTTTTGTTTGGAAGGAGGGGTTGTTTGCTGAGCCCTCGAGTGCGAGTTTGGGTCGCTAGGTCTCTGCTTGGTTGCGGGGAGAGCCCCCGAGCCTCTGCACGGACCAAGAGTACGATCTGCAGTTTCCTTATCTTTTTTGTGCGACCCTCACGCATCCTTTTCATTCAGAAGGAGGGGTGGAGTATGCTAGGCTACCCTCGGTGGGTGCGAGAGGTGACACCTCTGGTGAGCTATTATCGGGTAAGTCCAAGTGGAGGCCCATGCCCCATTCGATAAGGGTTGGCTGGTGGTCCAGAGACGCACTCCAAAAGTACTACAGGGCTTCTCTAGTGGGTCCCAGGGCCGTTCGATGGGCCCCGGGGGCTCGGTGCCTCCCTACAGTGGGATCCCATTCAGAGACCTCCCTGCTGGTCTCAGACACGACTTAGGGCATCCCAAGCGATTGCTTGCTTGGGCCTCGGCCATGTATAGGCTCGCCCATAGTCATCCCTGACTCTGTTGTCCTAGGCGGCTATCGAGACCTTTGGGGGCCTAGCCTTCGAACCCCTAGATCGTAACGGGCTCTGTGCCCAGTTCCTTTGTCTAAAAGGAATCGGGTCGGGGATTGTCCGGTACCATAAAAAGGGGTCACCTAAGCGAAAACTGAAAAACTCACTTAGACCCTATCAAAATCAAAGCCAAGAGACAACTACTGGCTAACCCCTACCTTGTCCGAGGCTACCGATTCTTCACCTCGCTTGAGGCCTCGCACATAAGGCCTCGGACGGGGTACCGATTCTCTGTCTCGCTCGAGGCCTCGCACGTAAGGCCTCGGATGGGGAACCGATTCTCTGTCTCGCTCGAGGCCTCGCATGTAAAGCCTCGGATGGGGAACTGATTCTCCGTCTCACTTGAGGCCTCGCATGTAAAGCCTCGGATGGGGAACCGATTCTCTATCTCGCTTGAGGCCTCGCATGTAAAGCCTCAGATGGGGAACCGATTCTCCGTCTCGCTCGAGGCCTCGCACATAAAGCCTCGGACGGGGAACTGATTCTCCATCTCGTGCGAGGCCTCGGACGGGGTATCGATTCTTCACCTCGCTTGAGGCCCCGCACATAAGGCCTTAGATGGGGTATCGATTCTCTGCCTTGCTCAAGGCCCCATGCATAAGGCCTTAGATAGGGAACCGATGCTCCATATCGCTCAAGGCCCTGCATGTAAAGCCTCGGACAAGGTGCCGATTCTCCGCCTCGCTCGAGGCTAGCTCGGCAACAACCCCATCGCCTCCGCCTCGACCAATCTCCCTGATAGAATGTCACGTCCAACTAACACGACCAACCACTCCCACAACATCAACCAGACGAAGGCTCGACACAGCAAAGTGGCCGACGAGATGGGAAGTTGCATCAACACCATGCCATCTAGGATAGGACAGGGCAGGGGTTACTAGCCGTTGTGCTTGGTACTATGCCCACGACTGACGCCCGCACTACACTATGCTACCTAACCCCTGCTCCAAGGACAACATGACATGGGGAGTCAAGTTTGAGTCACTATAGCCTTGGAATCAGTGTGCAGGACCAACTGCTCCCTCTGAGCCTTGGCAATCCGCTTCAGGGTCTTGGTAGCCTCGGGATTCGTGCCCGCTGAGCCCCACACGATGGCTCGGCCTTGGCACCAACTGAGCCTCAGCTCTTTACACTGTCGACACATAGCAACTGGCACATCGTCCACCATGACCTGCGTCAAGCTATCACTAGAGCTCCCACGTCGCATAGGATCGGGCATGATCGGCGTGTTGCTTTAGTTCATCAAGGACAAGACCGCTCTATCGACCATGCCGCCATAGTGGCAAGCTACAGGGCTTGGAAATGCCACCGCCACTCATAGGACGCTGTGTAGCAAACACATGTATCACCCCTATCCCCCCTTCAACTATAAAAGGGAGAGACCAGGGTCATTTCTAGAGACAGAGGAACATAGATAGATACTCACGAGACACGAGACACGAGCATGCGAGCTCATGGGTTCATGAACTCATGCGTAGACGATTAGATGAACACACGCTCAACACTCTATAATACGCACGCTTCCCCGCTACCTGAGATCAACATCTCAAGCAACCCACACCGCTCCACGTAGAGATCTAGGACTAGCTCCCTCTCTTGCCCTGCTTGTAACCCCCTACTACAAGCACCTCGGTGCAAGGAATACAAGATCGATCTCTCAGACTGGACGTAGGGCATCTATCGCCTGAACTAGTATAAACCTTGTGTCTCTTTGCATCACCATCCGGGATTAGGGGCATGTAGTACATTTTCACTAGTTGGTTGAGGGCCTACCGGTCCAAAACACCGATAGTTGGTGCGCCAGGTAGGGGTTCTACTGCGTGTTAGCTTCGTCATCCCAACAAGTTCTGGATGGCAAACCCTATACGACCACTGCGTCTCGACATGGTGATCTAGTTCGGGAGCCTAGAGTTCATGTCTCTAGGATGCAAGTATGATATGGTACTCCTCACACCAGAGCCCCACCGACTAGCAACGACGTCACACACTAGTAGCCCAGGCGTAGACGGTGCCCAGGCCACCGCTCTCGTCGTGCTCGCCAGGCATGATGTGGGCAAGACCACCCCGACACCGTGCAAGCTCAGGGCGATGCACCATGCTCCGCTGGTACCCAATGCCCGGCTGTTGGTATAGAGTCCCTGGTTGGGGACCTATCTAGCTTAAGCCTAAGCAAGGGAAAGGTGCTGGTGCCATGCAGCGACACCCTGTCATCATGCTCTGCCCCACCACCTCCTGAGGAGTCGACTCCAGCAAAGCAAGGCCTGGTAATGGCACCATCCCCATACCCCTTCGGGTTGACTAATGCCACCACCGCCTATGCTTCCACTCACCTAGAGCCCTCAGGACACCACCAATGCTTCGCCCTCGACCTCGATGCCACTACTTCGACCCACACCCACACTGACTCCTTGAAGGAGGATGAGGCATGGGCCAGAGCAGACTTCTCTAGGCTCCATGACCCTAAAGCCATGCGCCGCTTCCTGGCTGCGAGCGACTACTGCTTCAACTACTCTGACTCTGATGACGAAGGCACTTATGACCCCACTCGCAAGTGCTTCCACATCGAGCTTAGAATGCCAAGAGTGAGCAATGAGGGCGAAGGGGCAGGCAACTGCTCCCCGCACCATGAAGGGGTAGGCGACGCCACACCTCCACACGTCGAGCCCCTAGCAACACAGAATGAGAACCCCACCCATGAGGAACTTCAACGCCTTGACTTGGAGCAGCTCCGTGAGCTTTAGGCCAAGGTCAAACAAGACCAACTCCTGCTGCAACAGCTCCAAGACACTCTCGAGCAAGAGCAGCGGGGTCGCGACGATGGCGGAGCAGCCCAGTGGAGGGCTCGCGACGTCAATTGCCGCATCAACAATGATGAAGGGGGCGAGCAACCCCCTATCTTCAATCGCGCTAGCTAGAACATCGCGGCAGCAGCAATGCTACTCCAGATGATGCCTGAGCCCTCTACCATGGAGGGGTGATGGGCCCACGGCGAGCTCCAAGACCTCCTTGAGACTGCCGTGGTGCAGCAGGCCAAAAGTTCCACCTCTCGACGACACGGAGACGCATCGGAACTTCCCACAGCACCGCCTCAGCAGAATAGGGAGGCCTCGGTTCGTCCTGAGCCCACTCAGGCACCAATGGCCAATAGGGCCCCCACAGTGCACTATCGCCTTGGTGATCGAAATAAGGCATAAGGCGACCATGAAGTGGTCAGCAGGCGATGGTGCCACGACAATGAGGGGCCCGCCCAAGGCTACCATCCGCACTGAGGTAGTTGCTATGATAGTGGGGAGGACTGTAGCCCTTCTCCTAGGCCACCTAGTCCTCGAGTCTTTAGCAGGGCCATCCACAGCGCTCACTTCCTAGCCCAGTTTTGGCAACCGGCCAACCTCACAAAGTACAGCGGCGAGACCAACCCCGAGCTTTGGCTGGCCGATTACCACCTAGCTTGTTAGCTAGGCGATGCGGACGATGACCTGCTCATCATCCGCAACCTCCCGTTGTTCTTGTCAGACTCGGTGTGAGCCTAGCTCGAACACCTCCCTCCCTCATAGATCCATGACTAGCGCGACTTGGTAAAGGTCTTCGTCGGGAATTTCCAGGGCACATATGTGCACCCAGGAAACTCCTAGGACCTCAAGAGTTGTCGCCAGGGGTCAGACGTGTCTCTCCGAGACTTCATCCGACGCTTCTCCAAGCAGTGCACCAAGTTGCCTAGCGTCGGTGACTCAGAAATTGTCCAGACGTTCCTCTCTGGCACCTCCTGCCAGGACCTGGTCCAAGAGTTAGGCCAAAACGTACCAGCCATGGCAGCCGTGCTCCTCGACATCGCCACCAACTTCACCTCAGGTGAAGAGGCTATTGGGGCCATCTTCCCCGATAACGATGCCAAGGGGAAGCGGAGGGACGAGCCCCCTAGGGCCTCAGCTCCAAGGGAAGCAGGAGGTCCTCGAGGCCGGTCTAGTTGCAGCCATAGATCACAAGAATCCCCGAGGCCCCAAAGGCCTCAGGCTCTTCGACGATATGCTTAAGAAACCCTGCCCTTACCACCAGGGCTTAGTGAAGCACACCCTCGAAGAGTGCACCATGCTCTGGCATTACTATGCCAAGCTCAGACTCCCCAACGATGATGCCAAAAGGAGGGACGCCGACGATAGGGACGACAAAAAGGACGATGGGTTCCCCGAGGTGCACAACGCCTTCATGATCTTTGGTGGGCCTTCAGCATGCCTCACGGCACGCCAGCGAAAGAGGTAGTGCCGGGAGGTCTTCTCGGTGATGGTGGCCACTCCCGGTACCTCGACTAGTCTCAGGAGGCGCTCACCTTTGATCAGGATGACCACTCCGATTATATCCCAAACCCCGGGTAGTACCCACTCGTTGTCGATACAATCATTGGCAACACCTAGCTCACCAAGGTGTTGATGGACAGAGGCAGTGGCCTCAACATCCTCTATGCCAACACCCTGGAGCTCTTGGAGCTTGACCTGTCATAGCTTCGGGGCGATGCCACACCTTTCCGCGGCATCATGCTGGGGAAACGCACGTGACCCCTCGGGCACATTGACCTGCCCATCTGCTTCGGCACTCCCTCCAACTACCACAAGGAGGATCTCACCTTTAAGGTGGTTGGGTTCAAGGGAACCTATCACGCCATCCTAGGGTGGTCGTGCTACGCTAGGTTCATGGCGGTCCCCAACTACACCTACCTCAAGCTCAAGATGCCGGGCCCCAATGGTGTCATCACTGTCGAGTCCATGTACGAGCATGCATACGACTGCGACATCGAATGCATCGAGTATGCTGAGGCTCTCATGGAGGCTGAGACCCTCATCGTCAACCTCGATCGACTCGGTAGCAAGGCGCCTGACTCCAAGCGTTGGGCCAGGACTTTTGAGCTCGCGAAGGCCGTCAAGCTCATCCCAGTCAACCTGAATGGCTCTGATGACAGGGCACTAAGGATCAGCGCCACCCTTGACATCAAATAGGAAGCCATGCTCGTCGACTTTCTTCGCGCAAATGCCGATGTATTCGCATGGAGTCCCTCAGACATGATGGGCATACCAAGGGAGGTCGTCGAGCATGCCTTGGACATCTAGGCCTGCTCCAGACTAGTGAAGTAGCACCTACACTGATTCAATGAGGAAAAGCATAGGGCCATTGGTGAGGAGGTGCAGAAGCTTTTGGTGGCTAGGTTCATCAAGGAAGTGTCCCATCTAGAGTGGTTAGCTAATCCTGTATTAGTTAAGAAGAAAAATGGGAAGTGGAGAATGTGTGTGGACTACACTGGTTTGAATAAAGCATGTCCAAAAGTCCCATTCCCATTACCTTGAATCGATCAAATCATTGACTCCACTGTGGGGTGCGAAACCCTATCTTTCCTTGATGCATATTCCGGTTACCATCAAATCAAGATGAAAGAATCTAACCAGCTCACGACTTCTTTCATCACACCATTCGACATGTACTACTATCTGACTATGCCATTCGGCCTCAGAAACGTAGGGGCCACATACTAGTGGTGCATGACCCATGTCTTTGGTGAGCACATCAGGCGAACCATCGAGGCCTACATGGATGACATCGTGGTCAAGTCCAAGAAGGCCAGTGATCTCGTCGGCGACATGGAAATAGCCTTCAGATGCCTTAGAGAAAAGGGCATCAAGCTCAACCCTAAGAAGTGTGTCTTTGGGGTCCCCCGAGGCATGCTCTTGGGATTCATAGTCTAGGAACACGACATCGAGGCCAACTTAGAGAAGGTCTTGGTCGTAACCAACATGGGGCCAATTTGAGACCTCAAGGGAGTACAGAGGGTTATGGGATGCCTTACGACCCTGAGCCGCTTCATCTCGCACCTTGGCGAAAAAGGCTTGCCTCTATACCGCCTCTTGAGAAAATCTGAACGCTTTTCATGGACCCCTGAGGCCAAAGAAGCCCTCACCAAGCTCAAGGCATTGCTCACCAATCCTCCCATCCTAGTACCACCGGCCAAGGGCGAGGCCCTCTTACTCTATGTCACCGCAATGACCCAGGTGGTCAGTGTGGCCATGGTGGTCGAGAGGTAGGAAGAGGGGCACGCTCTACCCGTCCAACGACCTATTTACTTCGTTAGCGAGGTACTCTCCAAGACTAAGACATGCTATCCCCACATCCAGAAGCTAATCTATGCCATAGTCTTGACTCGACGCAAGCTGCATCACTACTTTGAGTCCCATCTGGTGACCATGGTGTCGTCTTTCCCTCTGGGAGAGATAATCCATAACTAGGAGGCCTCAGGTAGGATAGCCAAGTGGGCCATCAAACTCATGGGGGAAGCCCTATCTTTTGCGCCTCAGAAAGCAATTAAATCCCATGTCTTGGCCGATTTTGTGGCGGAGTGGATCAACACCCAACTGCCGCCTGCTCAAGTCCAGGCAGAATGCTGGACCATGTACTTTGATGGGTCCCTAATGAAGATTGGGGCAAGCATGGGTCTGCTCTTCATCTCACCCCTCGGAGTGCACATGCGCTACATGATTCAGCACCACTTCGCCGCCTCCAACAACATAGCTGAATACAAGGCCCTCGTCAATGGCTTGATGATTGCCATCAAACTTGGAGTATGGTGTCTCGACGTACGGGGCGATTCGCATCTCATCATCGATCAAGTGATGAAGGAGTCGAACTGCCATGACCCCAAAATGGAGGTGTACTGCAAGCTGGTACGTTGCCTCAAAGACAAGTTCGACGGTCTCAAACTCAACCATATCGTGTGAAAATTTAATGAGGCCAAGGACAAACTGGCAAAGATGGCATCTGCACTGGCCCTAGTCCCCCCGAACATCTTCGCCAGAGACCTCCACAAGCCTTCCATCGACTGCGCCTCAGCTGCGGAAGAGGGCCCACTGGTCGAGCCCACCGCAGGGCCCGAGGCCCCCTCTATCACCGAGACCCCTTCGGCCGAGCCCAAGGTCATGGAAGTCAACACGAAGCCTCCCGAGGCCAACCAAAGCATAGACTAGCGAGTCCCATTCCTTGATTGCCTCATTTGAGGAGAGCTTCCTGCAGACAGGACCAAAGCCCGATGGCTTGCACAACGAGCAAAAACTTACATCCTTAGCAATGGCGAGTTGTACAGGCGAAGCCCATCTAGCGTCCTCCAACGATGCATCACCACCGAGGTAGGCCAAGCCCTACTTTGGGACTTGCATGTGGGAGCCTACGGGTAGAACGTAGCACCTCGGATGCTCATCGGAAATGCCTTCTGACAAGGGTTCTACTGGCCAATGGTAGTTGCTGATGCCACCAAGCTCATACGCTCCTGCGAGGGATGCCAGTACTACACGCGGCAGACGCATCTCCTGGCCCAAGCCCTCCAAACCATCCCCATTACATGGCCATTCGCTGTATGGGGGCTCGACATGGTTGGGCCTCTATAGAAGGCCCCCAGGGGCTACACCCATTTGCTAGTAGTGATCGATAAGTTCTCCAAGTGGATCAAGGCTCGTTCGATCAATCGAATCAAATCCAAGCAAGCAGTGCTGTTCTTCACTGATATCATCCATAGGTTTAGGGTTCCGAACACCATCATCACCAATAATGGGACATAGTTCATCAGCCACAAGTTCCTGACGTTCTACGATGACCACCACATCCATGTGGCCTAGTCGGCCGTAGGTCACCCTAGGACAAATGGCCAAGTAGAGCATGCCAACGGCATGATCCTACAAGTCCTCAAGCCAAGAATATACAACCGGCTGAAGAAATTTGGCAAGAAATGGCTTGCCGAACTCCTATCGGTCATCTAGAGCCTAAGGAACACCCCGAGCCGAGCCATAGGTTTCACACCATTCTTCTTGGTCTATGGAGCCGAGGCCATCCTCCCCACTGACTTGGAGTATGGTTCCCCAAGGCTACAGGCCTACAATGAGCAAAGCAACCACACTACCCACGAAGACACCCTCGACCAACTAGAGGAAGCCTGAGATGTTGCGCTACTACATTCGACCAAGTACCAGCAAGCCCTACGACGCTATCAAGCCCGGTGCATTCAAAGCCGAGACCTGAAGGTGGGCGACCTGGTGCTAAGACTGAGGTAGAGCAACAAGAGCCACCACAAGCTGACCCCGCCATGGGAAGGGCCGTACATCATCGCCCAAGTGCTAAAGACCAGAACTTACAAGCTAGCCAATGAGAAGGGCAAAATCCTCACCAACGCTTGGAACATAGAACAGCTACGTCGCTTCTATCCTTAAATTTCCAAGCATTGTATACATTGTTTCTTGAAATACAATAAAGAAGCGTTCTTTAGTTATTCTAATTTTTTGAGAAACCACCCCAAACCTATTGATGGGGGATCAGCGTTACGATAATGCTACAAGGGAGACCTGGCTCTACCTCTACAGAGGTGCCCACCGCAGGACTCGAACAAGACTCAGCTCTGCCTCTACAAAACTGAGCCTCCCTCGGGGGCTAGAAGGGGGGAACCCCCTAAGTCTTAGGCACTATTTTTTAATTGTTTTTTGAATAAATTTCTACGCCAAACTCTCTAGCGTGCTCTGACAAATCGATTGTAAAAAACCTAAGGACCAAAAGTCTGTCTCAGGGCCAAAAGGCTGGCCGAGCCGCGAGACATGCCTCTGGGCTACGGCACTCCCTCACCACCTTTTCCCTAAGGGGTAGCTTAGGTTCCAACAAAGTTTTTGGCAAATGATATGTTCAAGAATGAGACAGAGGGCAGAGGCTCGGAAATACAATAAAAATGATTAAAAAGCATAGATGCATAAGTACTTTAAAAAAGGCCTCGACTGCCACAAGCGTCACGGTACGATAATCCTAATCTGTTTACATGGCCCCTTTAGCCCAGGTCAAGGCTTAGGGTCTCCAGTGTCGGCGGACGGCGTGGGAGGAACCACCTCCTCTTTGAACAGCTTTGCTAGTGCCGCGCCAGGGCCCTCAGCCACCTCCATCAGCTTCGTGACCTCCTCATCGGCCTCCACGTCATCCTCAGCCAAGACGTAGCTATCGCTGATGGCCTCGAGGTCGACACCGATGTAGTATGAGGAGACGATGGCCAGGGCATGCTTGACACCCATGTGTAGCACCCCCCAGAGTCGCTCGCACACTTGTCCGCTCAACGCGATCAAGCGGCTCCTGAGGGAGCTGCCCGACTCGACCCCCTCGACCTCCAGGGCCTCGCAGGTGGTACGGGTGATGCTCTACAGCGCATTGTGCTCCCCAATATTGGCCTCGAGCACTGCCTGCACTTCAACAGAGGCCTCAGCTATCCGGGAAGCCTCCTCCTCCAACCCTGCGCCGAGACAAGCAGGATGGGGTTAAGCGCAAAAGAAAATAAGCCAAACAAGGGCGAAGGCTTACGGGATCCACCCTCGGCTTTCTCTTTCCAGCGCTGGACCTTGACCCGAGAGGCCATGGCCACCTTGGAAGCCTCCCTCTCTAGCTCTGCATCACATCAGGGAGTTAGGGGTCGAACACAAGAAAAACAAATAAAACAAGGGGAACAGGACTCACCCTTGGTCTTTCCCTTCTAGACCAAAGCCTTGGCCCGGGAGGCCTCAGCCACCTTAAGGGCCTCTGCTAGGGCACCTTTTATCAGTAGGTGTGTGCCCTGCTCCGCCCTAGCTACCCAGCGATGGCCTTGGTAGAGGCCATCGCTTCTTCAGCCTAGGACCTGAAGGTGTCCCGCTCACCAGCCACTCGGGTTAGCTCCTCCTCCAGCTCCTTGATCCACACCGCCAAAGGGGCAGCCTGCTCCCGAGTCGTGGCCACCTTGGCCTTCGTATCAGCATAGTGAAGGCAGAGGTCCTCCACCTCTGCACTCCATGCCGATAGAAGCTCATTGGCATTGGCGAGTAGGTCCTTCTGCTACCAGAGCTGGTCCCAGGTGTCCCTCTCCCGCCGAAGGAACAACAACTTCCTGAGGGACCAGGCCTCGAGCTCCTAGATAGGTAGAATAGGGGTCATGCACTATGAGAAAACTTAGAAAAAGATGACACCACATGAGAAAAGAAGATGCGTACCTGGGCAACGTTGGGTAGATCGTCAGCCATGACAGATAGTGCTGTTCGTAGCGACCCCTCCACCAGATAGCGGTATTACTCGAAAGAGCTCCAGCACCCCCCTCGACCATGTCCTTCAGGGCGAACAGAGGCTCCCCCTCAGGGTCATCCTAGCTCTACCACAAGACATGTGGGTGATCCCACCCATAGGGTTTGGGTTGTACCCACATGAGGGCTGAGCTTCCCTCGCCAGAGGTCAGAGCTGACTGCTCCACGGTGCTGGCCGCCTCGGCATCTGCCATCTCCTTCCCCCGAGAAGTATCGTCGGAGGAGATTGAGTGGACCTCCACTTCCCGGGCGCTCTCCTACGACGGCGACGGGCCTTGGACCGGGGGCGGTATTGAAGCCTGCCCCACCTCCGTCTTTGCTTCCTAGGCCGCTAGCTTCGCCGCGCTCATGCCGGCCTCTGCCACCCCAGCCTCGGTGGTCCTAGGGGCTCTGACCTCTGCCACCTCAACCTCGGTGGTCTTGGGCACCCTGGCCTCCATCGCCTTGGCCTTGAAAGTCCGGGGGGCCTCACCCTCGCCCTCGGTGGCCTCGGCGACTGAGGGCGCCTTGGCCCCATCTGACTCACAGGCCTCGGCCTCGCGGGGCATAAGCTCCTCCTCCTCTGCTTACTTCATGGCCACCTCAGTAGCCTCTCCCTAGGCGACCAGCTCCTTCGGGTCGGCCCTTGCCGACGCCATGCCACATTGTATGGTGGCTTGCGCCTCCACCACCCATTGGGCGGTGGAGCTGGTGCTCACCTTGAGCGCCTTACATGGTGCCAGGGCGGGCACTTCCGCCTAACGCTTCCGGCTAAAGGCAAAACACCAACAAGGTCAGCATACGACCAAAGAACTAATGGGAGATGCTACCAACTCTGCTGAAAAAACACTCACCTCGAACGGGGACACAACCGCTTTAGCACTGCATCCCTCCTCTGCAATGGTGGTGGCGGCAGTGGTGGCATGGCCTCCATGTCTGCCAGTGTCGACTGGCCCTCGCTGGACTCCAGTGCCCCCTCGACCTTCTATGGGGGTAGTTGTGTCACCCCCACCACCGCCTGCTCCGCCTCCACCGTCGAGCCCACCAGGCTAACGGCGCGCTTCCCTAACGCCCATGCCTTGGGCGTGTTGGCCTTAGCCCTAGGGCGATGATCACCGGCCCCGAGGCATCCTCTCCTCCTCCTCCTGAAAATGCCAGACTACTTGCCGATGCCCCGAACGCCATCCCCTGATGTTAGGGAGATGGTCCAGGATACCCCACCCCACCTCACTCTCATTGTCATCACTCGAGGAATCCGAGAATGATGGTGATGGGGACGGCTCCACTAGGAGACCCTCGTGCCTCTAGTGCCGGCGATGTTTCTCCAGCTCTTCGCACTCATAGATCTTCCTCTTGCATTTTGCCTCCTCGGAGTCCTTCTACTTCTTTTGCGCCTTAGCGTGCACCTAGTTCACCGCCCATCGCTCTGCGTCCTCGAGAATGGGTGGTGGGGAGGCTCGCACGTCCCTCATCCCCTACAGGAACAACGCACACAAATAAGGGAACAGGAAAATGCGAGGAGCAAGGAGGCCTTGGGGGCCACAGCGGCGCACGACTTACCAGAGAGAGCTACCCCCATGATGGGTGCATCATGAACGGGGTCAGACCACTGCTCCTCAGCCACCCCTCCACCATCTCTCTCACCCGACGTAGAATCTCCTCGTCGGAGAGGGCGACGGCGGACATCCAAATGCCATCGATCGGCTCGTCCGGTGTCATATCGAATAGGCACCACCGCTAAGCCATCAGCGGCAGCACCCTCTGGCAGTGGAAGGCCACCATGACCATAGCCACCATAAGGCCATGGCTACGTAGCTTCTCTAGCCCCTCTAGGAGCAGCTGCAGCTTGGGCTGATCGACCACTGGGACGCCATACCTCCACTTCTCCGGCTGGCTCTCCATGACCCGCCCGGTGTAGGGGGGAAGTCTGCCATCGTTGTTGTAGTGGTAGAACCAGCTATTGTACCAGCGATGGTTGGACGACGTGAGCTAGGCCGGGTTGTAGAGGGGCTGCCGGTCTTAGCGCACTTGGAGAGTGTAGCCGCTGGCCCTCATTGCCTTCTATGTGCCCATCATGCTCGTCAGCTTGGTGGTGAGCCCCGCTTGGAAGAGGTGGAGCCATAGCTCCCAGTGGGGGGCAATGCCTAGGTACCCCTCATAGACGGCGACAAAGATGGCCGCCTGTGCGATGGAGTTGGGATTGAAGTTGTGGAGCTCCACGCCGTAGTAGTGTGGGAGCGCCCGCATGAACCAGTCTACCGGCAGACCGAGACCATGCTCGTGGAAGGCTACGAAGCTCACGATGTAGCCATCATGCGGCCTTGGCTCTAGCTCGCCCCTGGAGCAATCCACTCCGGCCTGGTGGGGTCGATAACTAGGCAGAGGAGGCCGTCATCAATGAGCGACTACAGCATCTCCACCGACATGTTGGACGGACCCCAAGGATCTGCCTGAAGGACAATAGCACCACCGACCATGGGTGTGGTGGAGAATGCGGCTATGGCGGTAAGGCTCGCTCTTTCTCCCCCTTCTCCCTTCTCCTCCCCGGTGCTCTCTATTCCAAGCAACGGCTCGAGGGCAACAAAGACAAATGCAGGCAAGGTAAGGAGGAGAGGGCGAGGCTCATTACGTATTTATGCGGGAAGGGGGCGAAACGGACGGGCGACGAAATCAGGGAAGTTTCCCTTAGATCTGGCGTAGTTAATCCAGATCCGATTAAACCACCCACGCGCCCACCTTTTCTTTATTAATCGCATGCATAGTAACATCCCATCCGCTAACATTGCGTTGCATCCGACCGCAACAACGACAAGCACCATTCTGTCTCCTTGAGAAACCACCTCAAAAGGCGCACCTGCCATTGTCAGCCGATGGGAGGGGAATATCCCCCACCTGATTCCTTTCAGACGAAGGAACTGGGCACCGAGCCCATTATGGTCCAAGGGTTCAAAGGCTAGGCCCTCGAGGGTCTTAATAGCTACCCTAGGACAACAGAGTCAGGAACAACTATGGGCAAGCCGTACATGGCTAAGGCCCGAGCAAGCAATCGCTTGGGATGCCCTAAGTCGTGTCCGAGACTAGCGGGGAGGTCTCCGAATGGGATCCCCCCGAGGCCCATCGAATGGCCCTAGGACCCACTAGAGAAGCCCTCTAGTACTTTTGGAGTGTGTCTCTAGACCACCAAGTTATGTTACTTAAGCTTTTATGCAAAATGTTGTCAAGCTAACTCCCCCGATAAAGCCTTGCATACTCCTTGGTGTCATATTATTTCTAGTTTATGATGGGTAAGTCTAGCTAAGTACATTCTCATACTCAGGGTTTATTCCCTCTTTTTGCAGATGACATGATGTACCATGGGTACTGAAAGAACTGCCTTCATCCTGCCACGGATGAGGACTAAACCATGGGGCATGGTACTACTGGGTTATCTCTTATGTTCTGCTTTTGGTAGAATGACCATAGCACTAGCTTTGTATTTGAACGAAGTGTGGTCTTGATGTTAAACTACTTTGCTTCTGCTACTTAAACTTGGTTTGTAATAACTATGTGAACTCTGATGTACGTGAGAAAATTGTGAACTATTTGTGAACTGTGATGTAACATGTGACCGGTTATGTTGAATCATGTACAATCTTGGTTTGTATGTTGGTTTGTTTGAAATCCCTCATGATTTCACCAAACTACTGGGTTTATATGGGCTCAAGTATGACCGTTTGATAGCTTCATCGATTGCTATTATACTTGTGCTCTTATAAATTGGACACTTCTGTTACAGCCCCGCTGTGCCGACCCACCTCGCCATCGCTGCCACCAATGAGAACCCACTTGCCAAGTTCATGATGCCATGCTCCACCTTCCCCATGCCATCACCTTGCCCCATCAAGCCCCATAGCCACCACATCGCCATGCTCTAGCAATCTTCGACTAGTGTCCATGGTGCACCACCACGCTAGACATGCTGACCGCCCCCACCCGCTGTCAAACCAGCGCCAACCGTGCCTCGGCCGTCTAATCCAAAATGGGTGACCTAGATCCCATCTAGCATCTAGTCAACCCTAGGTCAAACCGGCCACATCAGTAGCTGACTTAGCAGCCACATGGATACTACATAAGTGCCACATCAGCAAAGACCATGTCAATGCGATCAACACCTGGTTAGCCTTGGCCTTTTTGTAGAAAACCCCTTGGCCTTTCTATTTATCAACCTATGGTCCCTACCTTTTATGTTTTAGCCCCTGAGTTGCCAAAACTATTTTGTAAATCAAAAACCTTTATTTTAATTGCACATACAACAAATAGCGTTGAATCTTGCTCCGATGCTAGCTGTCACAGAACCGACCAATTTATAAAAGCACAAGTACAATAGCAACTACTAGGGCGATCGCACTATCATACTTGAGCCCATATAAACCTAGTAGTCTGTTGAGGGTCGAGAAGGACCTCAAATCAAAACCATCATACAAACTAAGATCGTACTTGATTTAACAAACATGTCACATGTTACATAAAGTTCATAAGTAGTTCAACATAAATCTGAGTAGAAATAAAGTTATTACAACACAAAGTTCAACTTTAGTAGCAGAAGCAACATAGTTTTGAAACCATCACACACATGGTTCAGATACATGCTAGTTTCATGATCATTTCCAACAAAAGCACATAGAGAAGCTACTAGAAAACACCTTGCCTGTTGGCCTCATTCCTCATCCACGACAGGAGAGAAACACTTCTTGCAATAACCATGATACATGGTACCATCTCAACAAGTGGGAATAAACCCTAAGTACTGGTATGTACTCAGCTAGACTCACCCATCATAAACAAAAAATAAGGAGACACCAAGGATTATGTAAGGCTGTAGAAGGTAGAGCTAGCTTGAGAACATTTTGCATAAAAGCTGAAGTAATACATGTCTTGATTTGTTTAGTTATTCTAGAAACAAGTTATACTTATTAAAATTAAGCATGTCTAGGTTGGCACCTGTTGTCATAGAACCAACCAATTTATAAGAGTACAAGTACAATGGCAGCCCGCAAGCGGTCGCACTATCATACTTGAACCCATATAAACCCAATAGTCCGTTGAGTACCATGATGGATCTCGATAAATGATTCACAACAACCAAGATCATACATGATTCAACATACATGTCACATATTACATAAAGTTCATAGATACATTTCCATCATCACAGTATGAAACGAAGTTATTACAAACCAAGTTTGATAGATAAAAGCGGAAGCAAATTATGTTTGAAAGTAGCATTTGCCAACATAGTTTGATACAGTGCCAACATATGATCACAGTCCATAAAAGCATGTAGAAGGATTAAATAAGAAGCCTGCCCAAGGCATACTCTTCATCCACAGCAGGATAGAAGCAACTCTTGCAATAACCATGATAAACAGTGCCATCTGCAATAATGGGAAATAAACCCTGAGTATGAGAAGGTACTCAGCTAGACTTACCAGTCATAAACTAGAAATAAAATGACTCTAAGGATTATGCAAGGCTGTATAAGTGGGGATAGCTTGACGACATTTGCATAAAAAGCGATTAACTCAGTTATACAATTATAATTCTGTTACCAAGTTAATTATGACTATCCATCTCTAAATTAGCAACTATCCTATGTCAAACATGTGGTATATCACTTTAAGAGCATACAATACTAACCATAGCAGGTATTGTACTTCCATGTTCATTTGAACCATCCTATTCCGTAGTATAATTACTACAAGGTTGGAGCTAGCCAAGTTTCTCACTATCCGGGTGAGATGGTGATTCAAATCAATTTCAACTAGCTGGGAATTTATTCCTAACACAAACCTAGGCAGACTAGATCAACAGTCACCTTAGGTCACCTTTGGTACAACTCAAGTACACATTTAATGGGTTCGCCCAGCGTCGCACAATCAAGGACAACCAAATGCTAGGACATTTAGGCCCAGCCTACCCTTGGGCTTAGTCATGCTCCCAGCACATCCTTACTACCATCTAGAGTGCGCACTCTTACAAAGCAGGGCCTAGCCTAAGTTGAGCTACTTGGCTTCACGGTCGGAATGAGTTATCTGGCCAGCTAAGTGATAGGCATGCGTTCAATCTTGTCAAACGGTCCAACAACGGTACGGTCCTTAATCGGCACAGACAGAATCACATGAGTCAACCCACATATAGATTCCGTCTGGCCTTGATTTACTTTTACCCCATGGTTCTTTTCCATGATAGCAAATATAGCCAATTGTGCTTCGGTATCCACCTATATCTCGCAGCTGATAGGAAATCACCCGACTTCTACTGGTCTAAGCATGGCTAAGCATATATTCGATCCTGGACCTATATAGGGTTAAAGGTAGTATTTATGGACAAGGAATTTATATGCATCAAGTGGTCCCAATCAACTCTTATAACCTAATGCATCAATCATAAGGACTTGAGTAATATTTTGTGAAATACCGGGAGACTTAAAATGCTCTGGGGCTTGCCTTTCAGAAAGGAAGTGGGGTGGTGGTTAGGGCACTCCAAAAGCTCTTTTGGGTTCTGCTCCTCACCTTCGGGAGCTGCGGCTTGAGGAATCTCCTGCTGGTCCCCTTCCTCTCCTTCGTTGAACTCCAACAACGTTATCTCCTCTATCGATCCTAGATGCATGAGTATGGCATAAGATATTGCGAATGCATACATGTTGACAAGTATAGTATGATGGTACATGATGAATGGATTCTTGTAAGCATTCTAAACAACATGGCGTTAATGTAATAACAAGTGCATCACATTTTACTGAGTATGTGCATATCTCTTCTTGATTGTTTAATCAACTACTTCAACAATGCATTTACTATACCGCAAAATAGTAGCTAGTTGTTTTACTTATAACTGAAGTTCTGCTTATCCAAATGTGGTGATCTTGGACTTTCTGGAAAGCTTATAAAATTATCTACAACTTTCTTTTAATACTCTCACTGTGATTCAAGAGTTATATAGGGCAAACAAATCATTCAATCAAATATATCCAGAAAGTAAACCTTTCGGACAGCAAAATTGTAACAGCTAGAACTCAAAAACTCTAAGTCCTAAGATGGTGAAAATTTCACACAAGGTATATTAGTAGGTTATCTACAACTTTGTTATTAACAAGTTTTCCAGCAGAGACCATTATCCATATGAAATCATTCACACCATCCAAACTATACATGCAGTCTTGTATTGGAATGATAAAGCGACAATTAGTTATTTGAATACAATCAGTGGCTTCTAAGCCTTACCATTGACACCAACAGTTACTATGCATCCTAAGAACCAAAGAAAACATCATGCTTAATCACAATCTAATTATTTAAATGCCTTTACCAATTTACTAAAATACTTAGGTTAAATAATAAACATATACCAAATATACATCATAAATTCTCAAAAATTTACAGTGGCTTACTAGTGCTACCAATAGACTACTGTAAAAGTTTCATGCCATTTTATCAAGAAAAACACCCTATGAGAAAATGACAAGGCATAAAGGCTTAAAATAGCATAAATAGGAAACCCTAGTGAAAAGTGTCAAACAACAGATTTTATATTTTTCTTAGCATCCATAAGGTACTAGGACAACCTCCAACAAATTTCATGAGTATTGGATTCATAAATAATTTATAAAAATTCATACAAGGATCACCTAATTATAAAAGGAAAATCTATAACTAAAAATCTATTCATGCACTGACCATCAAATTTTTACTAGAGCTTACACTCATCAAGAAAAGCTCACCATATAAATTTCATAATTTTTGGAGCACAGGAACTCTAGAAATAATTTAAACAAGTTTGCATACATTTAAAAACACATTTCAAGTTTCATTTTAAATCTTCTGGAAACTCTACTACAAAAGCTAATATTATATTTTTAATAAATACTACACTTCCTAAGGAACACTACAAAATTTGGTTCACAATATTTGGATCCCTACAGCTCCACTTCTCATTTTTCAAATTTGCACATAAAATAGGAAATAAATGAACTATCCTAAAGCTCCACAGTCAGTGACAACTGGGACCCGCTGTCAGTCGGCCCCACGTGTCAGTGAAACAAAACAGGGCAGCAGCGCTACTTAATGCTTGCGCGGCTAGAGTTCACCAATGGCGAGCTCACCGGCGACGGCAAGTGGACCTACGTGTTCTACATAGCAATATGCGTTGAATGACCTAGGTGGTGGCAGTGAAGGTGTGGCGGAGCATGCTCATCGCCGGCCATGTAGGCATGGCGGCACTGCTCTACGGTGCGCTAATCATCACCGGCCATGGCGAAGCTAGGTGGGGCATGCTACAGCATCATGATGACCTAGTGATGCTATTTCAACTACACAAGCCAGACAAAAAGCTCCAACAAGCTCTGGCCACGGCGCGGTGGCATGGAGGTGAGAACGCGGTGGCGCGGGTCGCCATGTTCCACGCCGGCGAGACCACTAACGGTGGTAACACCATAACATGAGCTAACACCCATCCTAACCAAACCCTAGCGCTAATAATCAGAAGAAAAGCGTGCATGAGCCAAGCGGTGGCGAGTTTGCCGTGGAGGCGGCCATGGCGGCCAAGATTTCCGGTGAGAGGGGAAAAGGCAAATACGCACGCACCGAAGCTCTATCGACGTAGCGAATACATCAAGGCGGTGGAGGTGGACGTGGCATAGCTATGGGCGAGATGGAGGCGATGGTGGTGCGGTGGAGCACACGCGAGGCGACGGTGGAGGTGATGCTATGCTCAGTGGCATGGCTTGGTTCCGTGGCGAGAGGCAAAGCTAGCACTTGGGAGTGAGAGAGCTGATGGGAGTGAGTGGAATTAGAGCGCGGTGCAGTGCAGATAAGGGCTGCCAGTGCGCGGCGTCGAGGCTAGGCGTCGACTGATGGTGGCCACATGGTGGCCATGTTTTGTCCATGGTCGGCCATGACAGAGCATGACGCGGCGTCGATCAGGGCCTAAACCCGAGCCTAACAACGACATTTGTTGAAGCTCTATCTCCTAATCCATGGAGCATTAGCACACACAAGCTGAATCAAAGTTGTAGCTCAATGTACCATTTGTAATTCTTATTAAAGGACTCAGTGCTAATTCACAACCATTCTCGAGTAATATCATCCCAAAATTGAGGTTATCAAACTGTCAGTGAAAATGACTTAGCGAAATTTGCTAAGTGTTGAAAATAGTGAATTGATGACTTTTGTGAGCCTAATTCAAGCATGTTTGGAGGTAAACTAGTCTATGACTGAAAAATAAAAGTTGTTCCCCTTATCAAATACTACAACTTTGCTTCAGTGACCACATCCATGCAAGGTCTCTATCATATGGTTCAAACTTGGTCAAACACATTACATTCACAAGATGACTTATACATGAACTATGACTTAAATACCAATTTAGCCCTAACCATGAATACAAAAGTTGTTCATAATGATATCCTAAACATGTTTAAGCTATTTGTAAGGTCACACAATCATTTCATACATTGGTTACACATAAAGCTATCCAGGACAACATGCATAGCCTCACTTAAGTACTTGATCATACAAGGTGATCTTCATGAACCATGTTCCATTAGTCATCATAAGTGTAGCTAATATGTTTTAGTGACTCACATCCAACATTTACATGTATTCACTCATGCTCATATGCATATATACAAGGAAACATAAAATAACAAGCAATGTTGCATATGTTTCAATCACATGTTTCAATTATAAAAGCTCAAATATGAATGCTTAATGCTCATGCTCATGCAATGCAAGTCAATTTATGCAAGGCTAACACCTAGGGTGTTATAGCTCCTCCCCCTTATAAAAATCTCGTCCCGAGATTTGTAAGACCTACCATTCTTGGAAAAAGGCAGGATAAACCTCTCATAAATAGTCCTCTCGATCCCATGTAGCATCTTGTTCACTGTGATTGTTCCACACCACCTTATAGAACTTAATGATCTTACTCCATGTTACTCTTTCCATCTCTTCTAACACTCAGATTGGCTTTTCTTCATAGGTCAAATCCAATTGAAGTTTTATGTTGGTGGGTGCAATAGCTTCTTCAGGTACACGAAGACATTTCTTCAACTAAGAAACTTGGAAGACATCAAATATTGCACTCATCTCTGGTGGAAGTTGTAACTTATAAGCAACATTCCCTTTTTGTTCCATAATCTTATATGGCCCTACATATCTAGGCACAAGCTTCTTTTTCACTCCAAATCTCTTCACCCCTTTCATGGGTGATACTTTCAAGTATACATAGTCACCCACTTCAAAAGTTAGTGGTCTTCTTCTTTTATCAGCATAACTCTTTTGTCTTGATTGAGCTGCCTTCATTTGCTATTGGATAATACGCACTTGCTCTTCAGCTTCATTGACAAAGTCAATACCAAAGTATCTCCTTTCACCAGGCTCAATCCAATTTAACAGAGTTCTACATTTTCTGCCGTACAAGGCTTCAAACGGAGCCATCTTGATGCTTGCTTGATAACTGTTGTTGTAGGAGAACTAAGCTAAAGGTAGCCATTTCTCCCATGAACCCTTGGAAGATATGACACAAGCTCTCAATAAATCTTCTAAGATCTGGTTTACTCACTCAGTCTGTCCTGAAGTTTGCGGATGGTATGCCAAACTTCTGATCAATTTAGTCCCCATGGCCTGGTGTAAGTGTTCCCAGAAATGAGCTATGAACTATGGTCCTTGATTTGAGATTATGGTCCAAGGTACTCCATGTAGTCTCACAATCTAAGAAACATATAGTTCGGTGTATTTTGCTACGCGATCTGTGGTGTTTATCGGTATAAAATGTGCTGACTTGATGAGACAATCTACAATGACCCATATTGAGTCATGACCTCGCTGCGTTACTAGAAGGCCTATGATAAAGTCCATACTAATTTCATCCCATTTCCAACCTGGAATAGACAATGGCTGAAGTAATCTAGTAGATTTCATATGAATAGCTTTTACTCTACTGTAGTTATCGCAACTAGCGACATAGGCTACGATCTCCTTCTTCATCTTAGTCCACCAAAAATAGGTTTTCAAATCTTGATACATCTTACTGCTACCTGGATGGATAGACAATTTGGATGAATGAGCTTCCTCTAGGATTTGATTTCTAAGCACACGATTTTTCGATACCACAAGTCGGTCCTCAAACCATAGTACACCCTTTTTGTCCAATCTAAAATGCTTGGTTTCTTGCTCTTGCATCTTTCTCTTGATGTGACTTATACCTACATCTGTCTGTTGCAGCTCTATGATTTTGCTCTCAAGTGAACAACTGATAGTGATATTGTGCAATACAACAGGATGTAACAAATTGAAGCCATCTTCCAACAATGCTTCTATAGTGTTGCAATGAGCTTTCCGACTGAGTGCATCGCCCACAACATTGGCTTTCCCCGAATGGTAATGCACTTCCAAATTGTAGTCCTTAATCAACTCTAGCCATCTTCGCTGTCTCATGTTCAGCTCTGGTTGGGTAAAGATATACTTGAGACTTTTGTGGTCAGTATATATATGACATATATTGCCCAACAAATAATGTCTCTATATCTTTAATGCATGAACAACTATTGCAAGTTTTAAATCATGTGTGGGGTAGTTGACTTCATGTTTTCTCAACTACCGAGAAGCATATGCAAAAACTCTTCCTTCTTGCATGAGCATACACCCCAAACCTATACCTGATGCATCACAAAATACATCAAAAGGCTTCTCAATGTCGGGTTGTGCTAAGACAGGAGCTGTAGTTAACAGAGTCTTGAGGGTGTGAAAAGTTGCTTCACATTCTGGTGTCCAATTGTACTTCTCATCTTTCTGAAGTAGCCTAGTCATGGCCTTAGCTATTTTGGAGAAATCCAGAATGAAACGACGATAATATCCTGCTAACCCTAGAAAACACCGAACTTCATGAATCGAAGTTGGGGCCTTCCAATCCATGACCTCTTGTACTTTTGATGGGTCTACAGATATTCCATCTCTTGATAAGATATGACCTAAGAAAGGTACTTTGCTCAACCAAAATTCACACTTGCTGAACTTTGCATATAGCTTATGCTCCCTCAACCTGGATAGAACAATCCTCAGATGCTCTTCATGATCTACCTCATTTTCCAAATAAATCAATATATCATCGATAAACACAACCACGGACTTGTCGAGCTCGGGCATGAATACCAAATTCATCAGGTACATGAAGTAGGCGGGAGCATTCATTAGTCCGAAAGACATAACCAAATACTCATATAAGCCATACCGAGTGGAGAAAGTAGTCTTAGGTATATCCTCTGGCCTAATGTTTATCTAATGATAGCCTAATCTCAAGTCAATCTTGGAGAATACCTTTGCCTTTGCCAACTGATCGAACAAGATGTCGATGCGGGGCAACGGGTACTTGTTCTTGATAGTCACAGCATTGAGTGGTCTGTAATCCACACACATTCTCAAGGACTTGTCCTTCTTCTTTACAAACAATGCTGGACATCCCCATAGAGATGAACTAGGTTGAATGAGACCCTTGTCCAATAGATCCTGTAACTAAATCTTAAGTTCTGCTAACTCATTTGGTGGCATCCTATAAGGTCTTCTTAAGATAGGTGACGTACCTAGCACTAACTCAATCTTAAATTCCACATCCCTATTAGGTGGTAAACCTGGTAACTCCTCTAGAAATACATCCAGAAACTCACAAACCACTGGGATATCATAAAGGGTAGTGGTTTG